>NC_048894.1:156353973-156427521 GCF_011077185.1 Oxyura jamaicensis | reverse complement strand
GGGGGGGGATGCCATCTAATGACCATAAAGGCCAAGACTTCATCAAAGAGTGGGGGAAAGATGTTTCATCAGGACATTTATGGAAATATCCCTAAAACACTAGTGATTAAACTAATTAAATGGTTTTCTGACACAAAGACAAATTTCCCTTGGAAACATTTGGGTTTTGCTACCAAATCTTTTTTTTGTGTGTGTGAAAGAAGGAAAAGTTAGAAGCAAATGTTCTGTGTGGGATATTCCCACTGGATCCATTTTGAGGGGAGCACGAGGACAAGAATTCGAAGTGTGCCATTTCTTGGGGGAGTTTGGAGGGGATTTTCAAAGACAATAGAAAACTAAAAAGGCAGGGAATTCTAGATCACTATTTTCAAGTTTATGAGAGTTTATGAGTTTTTAGGAACTGGAGCAAGGATGAAAAGGGAATGAAATATCCCTGTGTGGACCCTGTGAGACTCTGGAAAGAAAAGCAACATTTCTATCCTTACACTTGGATTTCACATTGTCCCAAGCTGGTCATGGTAGAGGTTTGGTCCCTCCCTGCTGTCCCCAGGCTTTGCAGGGTGACCCCAAAGATGAACAAACCCAGCCCTCACCCACTGGCCCAGAACCCCAGCCCCTTTTTTGTTCCTTGGCTCCTTGCACCAGCTGCAGACCACCCTGCTCTGCCTTTGCAGCGATGTCATATGCATCGTCTGTCCTCTCCCTGCATGTCCATGCTTTGGGGAGCTGCTTACATCCTCTAGATCCTTCAAAATGAAAAAAAATAAAAATAAAAATAATAATAAAAAAAATCAATGGTCCATCTCTAAACAGCCTCCAAGCCCCAAACATCATCAGGTCACCAAGAAGACAGCACCCCCATGTCACCCATCCCTTGCTGCACAGTGCTGATCAGCGCATAGGAGAAAAACGCCCCTTGAAATGCCCTAAGCTGGCCAAAAGCAGCACACCAGGGACAGATTTAAGGCCTGCAGGAATGAAAACATCACTTTCCACCCCGAGTGATGGGAGAGCTTCGCTTGCAGCACAGCATATGCCATCTGTTCCCTCGCCCACAGATCCGGCCACGCTGCGTGGCCGCGTCACTGCAGCGCCAAGCACATGGCATTAGCGGCAAGGCAGCGCTTAACCCCCTCTATCCCAAGCAAAAATCAGGCAGCAGAACACCCTGGGAGCCACCCCCATGCCTGAATTGATGTGACATGGGGCTGGGAGCTTCCAAGGAGGCTTCTGACCAAGTTGCTTGCAACCTCTGCAGAGATTTTGCAAGCCAACGGGGTGATCTGCAGGGTTCGGGCAGAAGGATCAGCACACACACAAGCTTGCAGAGCAAAGGGAAGGCATCTGGGCTTGTCTCATCACTTTTTCTGGCCTTAGTCCATCTTGTTGTCACCAGGGAATCCCTTGCACAAAAGAGCAGCGAAGTTCCTTTGGGATCAAAACCCAAAAAGGGAGGGACCTGGAGCAAGGGTGGCAGAGGAAAACCTGTTCCTTATCTTTCTTCCTCCAGCTGAAACCTGCTTTGTTCCGAGGGCTCCCGCATCCCCGTTTAATGATCCACTCTTCATTTACATTTAATTAGAGGAATGAAAGAGCCAATTAGCAAGATCTACACTAAATGCAAACAAAAGGGATCGCTGGGTGACTCAGATGAGGGGCAGAGCCAAGAGGTAGGGTGCAGACTTTAAGGCAGGCCATGGCCAGAAGGCATGGTAAAACTGTCCCCTTTCTGACAGCCAGGTGCTTGCACCATGCTTTGGGCTACCCCATAGATCCAGAGGAAGGGCAGAGGCTTGAATACAGAGAAGGTGATGCTCAAAAAGTCAGGGAGGAGCCCAGGGGATAGACTTATGTCAGGATTAACCTTGGCACCTCATTTCAACATAGAAACTAGCACTTCAGCTATAGCCAGTGGCACAGTTGCACTCGAGCTGAGCTGAGCCACCTCATCCCCCTGGATCCAATCCTCTCCCTTCAAATCAGCTCTCCCTTTGTTGAAGACCCTGGCTGGCTTATTCTGATGCCTATTTTGGGCTGAAACAGAGCATTATCTGCCCCATCACGCACCTGCAGCTTTTTGCTGACCAAGAAGGGAGCTCAGGGCAACTTGCTCAGGTGCGAACATCTCCACTGGCTCCACAGACGGCTGGAGTTAGCCACCACGGCACAGAGGTCAGCAAGAACTGAGAATCTCTGCTGAAAACAGATCTGAGAGCTAGGACTCATGGGTTAAAGAGAACAATAAACCCTGTGATGAAGCTGGGAGTCCTGGACTAATCAATGAAGGTTATGCTCAAACTGAGTTTTGACACTTGTGGTGCAATGGCACATCCTAAAACATGTGTGGTGGTAAATGAGTTTCCTTCTTTCCATGATCTGCCCAGATCTGGGGTTTTCTACCTCTCCTGCTGCTCTTAGTAAAGTGCTGCAAGAAAGGAGCAAGAATTTCCACATCATCTGCATCCTTCTAACTGGTCTTCCCAGCTGCTATAAGAAACCCAACATCATCAAAGCCGTGATGTTCCATAGACTTTGTTGACCCACCTCCAGCTTTGCTGACACATGAGAGATGGATCCTTTGTTGGATGGTGACGTTGACTTTCTCACCCACAGCTCTCACCAAATAGAAGCAGCAGATGATCCAGCCAAGACTG
Organism: Oxyura jamaicensis; assembly: GCF_011077185.1. Taxonomy (NCBI): domain Eukaryota; kingdom Metazoa; phylum Chordata; class Aves; order Anseriformes; family Anatidae; genus Oxyura; species Oxyura jamaicensis. Next base: position 156,424,867 of record NC_048894.1, on the reverse strand, counting down.
GGCAGCATAAAGTGAGAGCAGTCTGGCACTTCAGCCCCCACAAATGGAGCATCAAAGAGGTGACAGCACCTTCAGAAGACAAAGACTTCTCCACCAGATGATCCTCATAAAGTCTGGCCTGCCTGTGTGCTAGTTCATCCTGGAGTAAATCCAGAGACCTTTCCCCAAACCCAGCAGAGTGAACCCATCTTTGCACCTTGCTACTGCTCAGTTCTGGCCTTTTCTTGAATTAGGATGAAAACAAAACAAAACAAAACAAAACAAAACAAACAAACAAACAAAAAAACAACCAACCAACCAAAAAAAAAAAAAAACAAAACAAAAAAAAACCAAACCACAACTCAATACAAGTCAGAAAACAAATGGAGTGATCTATGTGATAGATTGACACTCTCAGGGCACAATATAGTTTATCATTAAAACGCTGAAAACCTACAGGAGGGGATTAAAGATGTTTTCTCTGCACCACCCCCGTGCCTCATTTAACGCTGGACAGCCCCTCTCTGTCTAGCTGCCAAGCAGCCTCAATGCATGGGTATCAACCCCTAGGAGATGATCCTTTTCCTAAAATATAAGGAAGAAAAAGCAAAGAATAGGAGGGTAAAAACAAGGCTAAATGAACAAGGTACGCAAATGCCTTGATTTCTTCAAGGTTATAAACAGATGCACAAAAAGAGCACAGGATTTCTGGTCCAGCATCCTTGGCACCCCTCCCAGCACAAGACCACAGCTAAGCTGGGTGCAGAGGTCCATGTCACGCAGCACAGATGACACACTCAGAATATAAAATTAATTTCAGCATGCTGCACCATCAGAAAACACCCACATAGAGAGAAGTTTCATCTAAGATTATTATTTTTTTTTTTTCCTGGCAAAAATACATAACTGGCAATACCAGATGTTTCAAGAATTCATGCATTCTGTCAAACTGTTTGTCTTAAATAAAAGCAAAATCCAGTGCAGCAACATAGAGTCAATATTTGGGTTTTTAAACCCAGAAATACTAGGCAGAGAAGTTGGTCAAAACCTTCCCTCTATTTTATTTTGGAAAAGAAATATACACACATATAAATATAATAATCCAGACTCACAGCAAAGCATTTCCACGTTCAGCAAAAATTGCGTTCAGCCCCAAATGTTCACAGCCCTGACGTGTCCAGCAGCTCTGCCCCTACCTGTTCATCTTCTAAATGCAAACCACTGCCCGTTGCAGAGCCCGATACATGTCCAGAGGAAATAATCACCCCCCAAAATCCCTTGTAGATTGACACCGTGCTCCACGTTTATAAAAACGTATTGCAAGGTGGTGTTCAGGGGCACGTGAGTTACGGAGGGAGCATGCGATAAATGACCCCCGGCTGTTGTTTCTGTGTATCTTTCAAACGTTTGTTGAGGAAAGGTATTAGGCTTTTTACTTCCTAGTTCCCTTTCAAGAACAAACAACAAAAATGTGTTGTGCCTCGGGCAGTCTTTTTATTATCTTACATACAGTTCATGCAATAAAGTCTGTTAATTAAAACATGAATATTTAAAATGGCTTTCAAGAATGGCAGCCTTATCTCACTAGAGGGAAGAAGAAAAAAAGAGGGGAAAAGAAAGGGGGAAAAAGAAACATGGTAAAGCACAAGAAAGGCATGCGATAGTTCATTTTGCCAGAGGAGTATTCAATTATTGAACTGCTGAACGAGTGCATTTTCCCCAGCCGACATGAGATGTTCATTTGCAGCAAGAAGAGGGGCAGGGCAGAGAGAGGGATGGAGGGATGGAGTGGAGGCAAAGGAGAATGGGTAGAGTGTTAATTAAGATGTGAAGCAGGTGAAGCTGTTTTTTTTTTTTTTGTTTTTTTTTTTTTTTTTTTTTTTTTTTTGTGAAGTTGGAATTTTCTCAAAGCCATGGTCCTGGAAATAGAAGAGCCACAACTGTCTGCTGCTTCAGGGCTGTTGTGACACCAAGAAATGATCGGAGGTGAGAAGAGGCTCAGCATCCAGTATCTCCCTTGGAGTAACTTTGCTCCTCAAGAACATATCCAAGGGTCTTTGTGTAATGAGAAACGTGCCCCAAAGGGAAAAGGAAGAGAAGGTGTGGTGTGTATGACAGTGTTACGTGTCTGCATGTGTAAACCAGTGCGCAACTGGAGACACTCAAATGGTTTTGTGCCAGCAGAGGAAGAGCTTTAAGGTAGAGCTGGTGGTCACTGAGGAGGGCCCCAGTTCAGCCCCACACTTCAGCAGGAACTGGGCTTTGAGCAGATCAGGAGCCCTTTCCAGAGTTTTCCTGTGGGACAGAAGAGGGAAACGTCCCACCAGCAGAGTGGCCATGGGGACAGCTCAAGAAACTGGCAGTCTCAAAGAAAACCCTCGTGTCTGATGATTGTCTCCTGTGAAGGAGCACATCCACCAGGTTTCTCCCACACAGATTTCTCTGAATGTCCAACAACCCCAGGGCAGGACCTGCTTGTCCCCTCTGAGCACTAAGCCATGCACGTTGTCCTCTGTCACCAGGTTACCAAGCCATCATGGGGGAAATCATTAGCTTGCTTTGGGGGGCTTAACACAAACTATACATTTCCTGGAAAGGATCCCGCAAGTATCAACAAAGCCAGCTTCTTCCAAAAGGCACCGTGACGCTGTCATCTGGAAAGTGAGTTGATGAGCCCACGGGGGGCTTTCAGCAAACCACGAGGCGAGACGCAAGTCCCAGATTGCCCTTCCCACAGCTCCTCCTCCCCACCGCTGCCTCCTGGCATGGAGAGGATGAAGCATGAGTCAGCCCCTTGTTCCAGCAGCGAGTTTACATGCTGAGGGTCCCGATAGACACGCAGCCACTCCAGAACTGGAGGCAGCATGTCCTGCGTCCCTCCATGCATCCAGCTATGTGGCAACCATGGAGCTTTTGACTTTTGGACATGTTCATAGGTGTGCAGAGGTGTGTGGCTGTGCAGGGATGGGTGTACCTGTACATTTTCACGTGCGTTTACACAGCCGTGTGTCCACTCCAGAGCACGTGTGTCTGTCTGCTCAGCTAAGGGTCATGCACCTGCATGGAGGGACATTCATGCCCACGTGTGTATCTGCCTGCCCTGCCTGGAGTTACACCCCCATACACAGTCATTATTCTGTGTGCGCACACACTTGGGCATCCACGTGTAAATCCATGTGTTTGCTCCTGGATGTGCATCTCTGAACCAGAGAGAAAAGGGGCAAGGCAAAAACCCCTCCAGAAGCCTTTCAAGCCTCCAGTACTACGAAGGACTTTTCTCCCAAGGCTTCCTGCTCACCCTTCCCAACTCAGCCCTGCTCCAGCGACCACAACCCACTCCTGCCTTGTGACCCGGACCCTTCCCCAGGGCTGTGACCTCCACTCCAGGTGCATCTGGCATTGCACAGCAGGAAAGAGGCTGCAGAGCTGTCCTGTTGTTACAGGGAAGGCTGCATATATTGGGCTTGTACTCACAGGGATGCTCCCTCCCCACAGCTACTCAACACTTTCCCATCAAACATCCCATCGTATGACCCAACTCACTAAAAAAGCAGCTAGCACATCAGTTATCTGGCTTATTTGGCCCATCAGCCAGTCCAGCTATTCTCCAGAGATGTTATCTCCTGTCCAGTGAGTAATTAAGGGACTCAGAAGGATGCTGGTGGTAGGAGAGACCTGGAGGCATTGGTGGAAGATGAGGGCCATAAGGGTTTGGAAGTAATGGGAGGAGCTGGACTTGTCCCAGTAGGGAAAGAAAGTGGTAGGAAATCAGTTTCCATCCTTCCCACTATTCAAGAAGTCATCATTTTAAGAGTAGAAGGGACAGCATGCCACCTTGCCCTCCCTTCTAGGACATCTGGGACATCACGCAGAAGACTGGAGGTTGTTGTGCTAAAAGACCTGCCAAAGCTTTATAATTAGCCTCTTCCTCCATCTCACAGCACATAAAAGGCATCAAATTATGTCAGAGAAAAGCTCCCACCAAGCTTGTCAGCAGCTCCAGTGGCGACAGCCTCAAATCACAGCGCTGCCGAGCTGCCTGGGGACGGAGGTGGGACCGAGCAGAGCGGCACGTGGCACGCAAGAGCTGCTGAGCGAGAAAAGCCATCTCTGCCCTGACAGCTGGTGGCATCCATCGCGGCTCTCCCAGGGGGTCTTTTGTTCTCCTTGACAGTTCCTCAGCTGCGGTGGTCTGCAGGGGCAAGCAGCTGAGCTCCCCGAAGGGGCCTTCAAGCTCCTCCATGGCCCAGAAGCACAGAAGCATGAAATGCAATCTCTTTAAATATCTCTCTATGGTTACCTGGGGACTGTCCCGGTCCCTGCGTCATTTCTTCTTCAGTGAATACCTTCCCCAGCAAGAAAGACATTTTTCTGAGCAGCTCCTCTGCTGCTCTGTCTGCCTTCCTGATATTCTCATTAATAACCTCAAGTCACATCACCATTTTTTTATCTTGGCTGACCCTAATGCCTGGTAGCTAGCCAAATTTCAGGCCAATCAATGAATCGGACACCCCAATTTTAACAACTCAACGTTAAGGAGGAGAGTTTGAGGAAGTGAAGAAGGCTGACCAACTCATCTCTGCTGGGGAAGGTGGTCAGCTGGGTTTAGATGCTGCACTGGTGGGTGGTGATGGAGCCATCACAACCACCTGCTCTCCAGGTTGAATCACCCCTGGTAGGTCTGTGCTGATGCTAGATCTGATGTGCCCAAATTCACTTTGGGCATTTACATGGCTATGCACAGAGCACTGCCTCGTAGGGTTTCTCCCAGGCTGGAGCCTCTCCCAGCCCAGCAGAGCACCCCGAAACCTGCTTTGCTGAATGTTCAGCAAAATGCCTTCATGGGCAGTATTGCAGGAAGCTAAAATGGAAAATTAAACTAATGAAGAAACAAACAAAGCAACAAACTAAATGAAGGAGGAAGCAGGGAAAGAGAAAGTGTTTACAGGCTGAAATAAAACATCTTCAGCCACTTTTATTGATGTACCTTTGACAGACTCTGTGCATGCACTGCAGAAGCCAAATGCCAGCAGTACATCTGCAGCAGCAGGATTGGCCCCTCTGCATTAATGCTTTCCTGCTGGGTGAGGCCAGTGATGGCTTGCCAAGCATGGATCCACAATGGGGAAATCTGGTGCAGATGTCCCCTCAGTTCAGCTCTGCAGAGATCATTAACCCACTCTGTTTGGGGACCTTAGTCCTAATCCCAGGCTAACAGGCACCAAAAACAAAACCGTCACTGACCTCATGGGCAGGAACTGGTCCTGAGCACTGGGCTGTTATTCTCCTGGCATCTCCCTGCACCAGGACTATTTTTTCCTTTAGACAGACACATGATATATATATACAGATAGATAGATAGACAGACAAAAAGACAAGAAGTTCTGTGCACAATGACAGAGCTGCCTCCTTCCCACCTGGGCTCTAGGTTGGGCCATCATGGAAATCCCTGATGGACAAGCTGAACTTGCACTAGCCTTTCCCATGGCACATGTAGCATAGTGCCTTTCCTCCACACCTCCAGTTCTTGCCACAAAACCTGCTGAAATGGGACTCTGTTTGACCTTGGTCATGATGCCAACTTGGTTGAAAATGGCTGATTCAACCAGACTCGTATTATGGGAAAGGGCCACCAAAGCTGGGCCTAAACTTCATCCACAATGCATAAATAAATTAAGTGCACCGAAATTACCACGTGGTGCACTTCACGTGTCTGGCTTTTTTGCTTTAACCCACATCCCTGTCCTGTAGCATCTAGATTTAGGACCAGTGAAATCAAATGGAGGATGCTGCCATGCCCCTGGGTGGTTTTCCTGCTTTCAGTGCAGAATCTTCCTCGTCTGGGCATCTTCAACACAAAACCAGCCAACCCCTCCACCTCCAAAGCTAATGAGGGGGGGGGGAAATGCCATCTTCCATCCATTAAAACAAAACAAGCAACAATAATCCAGGCCAGGACATCCCCCTCCTCAACCAGGCAAGGAAACAAACCCAAGGACTCTCGCCAGTCCTTTTTGTCCTGCTGTCAGGCAGAGAGGGTTCAGCCAGCCTTCCAGCTGATGGCCATCCCATCCCCATGCTTTAAGACCCTGCCACACTCCTTGTGTGCCATATCACATCCACACACCCAAGTTGTTAGAGCATTTTGGCTTTGGGAATCAGCACCAGGCTTCTCTCTGTGCTGAAGAAACACATTGGGACTTCTGTGGGACAAAGCAGCCACCCCGCCAGGGCATCCCAGTTTGTTCAGGAATCTGAAGGTGCAGCTTTCATCCATCCAAGTCGTTTTCCTTCCTTTTTGCTTCCAAGCACTGGGAATATCTCAAGCTGGTAACCCTTCATTTGACGGCACGGATCACTCGAGGCCCACGGAGACTGTTCAGCTTAATGAGCTGTGTGGCAATTATTGCTCCATCAAAACCAGAGCCAGGGAACAAAAAAGGAATATATTTAAACTCTACAGATCTGCAATTCTGATGCTGTGCTAAAGGACGTTCCTTCCTAGCTCATTTTTTTCACCCTGATGGCAGGCTGAAGTGTGGGACATCAGTGTCAGATGGCTGGCTGCACCAGGTTCAAGGAGACTGGAGGTGACATTGGCAGAGCCACTCTGGGGACACACAGCTGCTGAATCCCACCCAGGTTACACTGTCACAAAGCCACAATAAATGGTACCTGCTGAGAATCCAAAAACAGATTTCTGGCCTTTTTTTAGCCCAAGCTTGCTTCAGCACAGCCTCATAGCAGCCGGAACCAGCACCCATAGATGCTGCATGATTTTGCTGAGGGCACTTCTGGATAAGGTCTCAACCTTGATGTGCTTCTGTTTACAGCCTGTTAGGAAAGATCAAGCTCATCACCCCTCCTGGCCCCTTTGCCTGCTAGACCTTTACAGCAGCTGGGCTATGCACAGTCTCTGCTAAATCCAAAGTCTATCTAGATGCAGAAAAACAACACTGAAAATGGGAAAACTCTCAATGAAGCCTGGGAGAAACCCAAGAGCCCCATCAACCAAATGATCTGGGATCCTCCAGGTCAGACAGCTCAATGCCAGTGAAACCGACAGAGATCAGGCACCATCAGTAGGGAATGAGGCTCTTGAAAAGCTCTGTGGATCTAGTTCCCTTGGAAAGATAATGTTCCCCATTTTTCATCCTGCTCTGATTATTTAAATGCATCAGAGGTTAAGGGTGGGTGGTGAAAAGGGCCAGGAATTGCTCTGTGCACCTTCCCTTCTGAGCCATTAACATCCTTGTTCTCACATTCAGCAGTTACAGCTGTAAAGCTCCACTGCAGATGTGAGGATTTTGAATCTGGTGCCCGTGCTTCCCTGCATTAAATTTCACCCCATATTCCCATACAAAACGTTTGGGGGCAGCTGCTATGTGTCCTGAATTTGAGAGGATGATAAACAATAATGAATATTAAAAAAAAAAAAAAAGGAAAAAAAAAAAAGGAAAAAAAAAAAAAAGGAAAAAAAGTGCCTCACTGAGAGGCTGAGCCTTTCACCAGGGCTGCTACTCATTAAATTACCCATAAAAGTCCCTTCGTAGCAATAATGGGAGTAGTTGCCTGTAAAACTCCCTCAGCAACTGGATGTAAATTCCACCTTTAGTCTCCCTGCTACAACAATAGCACATTCTGATGGTAATTGCGGATGTTTCTGCATTGTGATCATGTCCACAAGCTGCTGGGCTCACAATGGAACTGATCGCTTTATTTTTCTCATTTTTCTCCCCCCAATCTCCTAAATAGGACATCTCCATACAGACGCATGCACGAGTGGATTTAGTGCTGAAACAACACTGCGGACGCAGGAAATCTCTGCTCTGCTGCTGGAAAGACCCCAGGTGCCACGTAGGCTTACGTTCCTGCCTAATTGCAAGGTTTTTAACAGTTCCAAAGGGAAGAAGTGGGGCAAGCAGGGAATGTGCAGATAACATAGGTCCGAGTTTTCAAACCAAGTCAGGACTGCCCTTTCTAACACACCCACGAGGAGCTGCCCACACTTGTTCTGTCCACGAAACACCCCAATAAGCACACACACGATGGACAGTCCCATCAGGAAATGCTCATATGGGGACGGAAGGGATTCTCTGAAGGAGATACGAGGAGGAAGGTCTCATGTTTGTAGGATGCCAGGCTCTGGTTAACCTCCTCCAAGAGCTACAGAGTACTGTCAGATCTTGCTCACTGCTGTTAAGGTTTGGACTTTAAACGAGAAGATGACAGGTGACCTACCTAATGCTTTACACAGGGTAGGAAAATTTCATATAGAGAGCAGAAAGCAGCCCTTCCTGGCCTCAGGTTGTGCTGGGGAGCTCTCACCGCAGCATTGCTGTGCTCTCAAAGATGTACAGACCGGGGCAAACGCAGACAGCTGGGACAAACACAGATGGAGCAGCGAGGAGCTGGAAAGCAGCACATCTTCCTGAGCACACATGAGTCTATGCCAGGAGGAATGAGAGGCACTGAAACTGAGCTCAACTCCCATGGCCACTTGGTTTGTAAACCCCCAAATGAAGCAAATCCAAATCCAAATTCGTTTTCTCCACAAGCCCAGCTGTTCTTTGGGCCTGGGGGACTATTGCTGGGAGGGATGGAGCTTGTAGTGGAGACAGAGGTCAGCGGAGAGACTTCAGAGCCCACCCCTGGGCAATTACTCACAGCTCTTTATCAGTCCCTGAGCTTTCCTGCTCACTACATCCGACCACAGACACGGGAAATGATTTATTGAGTTATTCCTGCCCCAAGAGAGGTTCAAGGGCAGGGGGGCTGTGCCAACCAACATGAACCCTGCAGCTGCTTTGACCCTATACGTCTGGCCCTTTCTCTGCATCAGGGACCTCCTTCTGCAGTCACTCCAAGCAGAATCTCAGCCCTGCCGAGGAGATGCTATGCTTGGCCAGCAGAGCCAGCCAGGCACGAAGCAAAGCTCCCAACAATGACTGGCGGCTCGGAGGATGTGTCCTGCAGTGAGAGATTTATGAACCTCAGCCCGCTTCACGCAGCAGAGGTTAAGAAGAAACTCGTTCATGGGTCTATAAATGCCTCTCCACTGTAGAGAACGGACTCTAGATGATTTCTTAATCTAGCAGGCAAAGGAAAGCATCTCAGGGCTGGGAAGCGAAACATCACAAAAATACAACAATGAAGTGATTGAGCATTCAGGAGGAGGGAGGGACTGCATGTGTTGAGGGCAATGGGGACAGAAAAACAATGGAAAAGATTAAAGACAGGAAAATCCCCAGCACTTCCAACTAGCTATGTCCCGATTTATTCATTTATTTATTTATTTATTTATTTTGAGAGTGAAACAGGTCTCATTTCTATTCAGTTTCAAGCTGTTCGCTGGAGTGAATTGGTGAAATTTTCTTGATGAGGCTGATCAGACTTGTTCATCACAAAAACCCCTCCAGCCCTGAAGCCGTCTCTTCTACCAGGGAGCACACGATGTATTTCAGGGGCACACGATTAACTCTGTTGTGCAGTCTGCATCATGAATCCCCCCAAGACTGGGGGTCTGAAGAGAAGGAGGACCAGTGTTTGTTTCACAGTTGCCTCTCTGGGCTACCACAACGTGACAGCGAAGCAGTGGTCTTCCAGGAACAGGTTACAATGAGACAGGACTAATTAGACATTCATTAAGTACCTAACTCAGCACAGCACTTAAGCACACATTTAACCTTCTCTCATTACGGTGTCACATCAACATCCCATTTAAAGCTCCAGCTTCTTGTTACAGTGAAACCTGCTCACATCTGGGAGGGCCACCAGGGTTTTCAGACCTTCAAGCCCCAGGGCCCCATATTTCGGGAAGCTTTCCCATCTGCAGCCCCCCTAACCTATGGGGGAGCCTATCCTGGGAATTTTGGTTTTCTTTCCCAAAGGGGCATTCACCTCTAAACTTCAGGACCTACAGCCAATCTCTGCCTTCTTCCCACTCTGCTTTAATCAGGCAAAGGAGATCTGATGCTGCCCCAAAATATTTATTCTGTTTAGTTGTATTCTAGAAATATATATATATATATAAATCCCTCTTCAAAGCCTTTCTGGTGCAGCAGCTCGAGGTAGCTGCAGCAAGGAGCGGAGATGTGGGGAGTGGGCTGCAGCTGCCGATCCATCTCTGAGCCTGTCTTGCTGATCACCAGGACAAACTCCGTGTGCAGCAAGACCCCAAAATATCTCCTGCCGCCTCTGTACCTTGACAGATTCTTCTCGCTCCCACCACCGCCTGCCGTAACCTCTGCAACGTCTGCGTGGGACGCAGGGTGCAAAGGAGGTGGCTCGCCAAACCCAGGAAGCAAATTTGGAAGCAAAATCTTTTCTTGCCCCAGGCATTGACTCTGTGGACAGGGAGGGGATACGAAGTTTTGGCAGAGCCACTTTGTGAAGACCCCTTCTAATTGTCCACCATTGCTCTTTGGCCACCAAAGCCGATGTTCGGATCTGTTCTTGGACTGCTCTTGAGCATCTCGGGAGAGGAGAGCACCTAGTCCAGCACATGGCCACATGGGTGTGTTCTCCATCCTTCAGGAATGGAAAATATCCCAGGTATAGAGGAGGCACACTGGGATAAAACAGGCTCCACATTTCGTGGTGCCTGGGTACCTGGCAATTCCTTACATGCCTTGAAAGTCGTCAGACCAGACTAGTAAAGCACACACATACACCCTTGTTCAAAGACAAAAGTGTCAAGACAGGCTCCGCCTTGACACAACAAATGACTCAGGAAGAAGCAGAAAAAAAAAAAAAGTCGTTAAAAAGAAGAACGTTACAAATACAATCATACAATCAGGACAACAATAACAGCATTAACCAGCAGCAGTGCTCAGAAATCAGAATCCCTATCAAAATATTCCACCCACAGAACTCTGCTAAGGGATCGCTGGCTCGCTGTCCAAATTGGATCTCGCCTCCATCTTCCTGATCAAGCCTTTGCAAAAATCAAAACAGACACAGTGACAGACAGAGCAGCACATGGAGAGGCCGGGCGCCCTGCAAGCTTCGTTTCCATGTAGATGACATCCCATCAGTAAAGATGCTAATTCTTTGTCTTCAGCACGGAGCAGATGTGAGCAGCCAGCAAAATAATAATAATAATAAAGTAATCTACGCTCTCTACAAATATTTGACAACCCAAAAGGATTTAGATTCAGCCACCTTTGAGCCTCTTTCATATTTATTTTCTGGGAACATTCGAGCACTCAAGCTGGACTAGGAGAGATCTTTACAAAAGCCAATATTAAGCCTGAACGCTTCAGGATTTGCTGAAAATCTTTTTTCAAATTTCACCTTTGGTTGCGATGAAAAAGGTCACGCTGCTCGGGTTGAATGCATAAATCTTCCAATCAGCCAGAGCAGAGAGTGGCACCTGACTGAAGGGAGGCTCGCATGGCTCCAAGGAGGCGGGCAGCACGGTGCTCCTTGCAAGCTTCTTGCACAGGAGGAAAAGGGCAGTGCAAAAAAAAAATTAAAAAAAATAATCTGGCATCTGGGGAGTGACTAGCCCCGTGTGCTCACAGCCAGGGTGAGGGGCACGGTGAGGAACTAATTTGTAGGATTTACGGCTTGGTTTTGTGCCTCCACGTATCAATTCGTGGAGCGGCGAGACACAAAATCTCCCCCAAAATACACCGATGGAAGCACTGATACTTGATCAAAACTTAATCTCTGCAAGAAAATCACACTGCCTGATAATCTCCTGCCTACTGAAGGCACATTTAGCCTCCTTCCACCTGCAGAAATGTACAGAAATTGCCCCCCCTGCCTGGGAGGGTGGCTGCAAAAGCTGGGCAGGAGCCACCATGGCCAGCCCAAACGGAAGTCTGCCCTCCTTGCTGCCCAAATTCCCATTTAGCATCACGCCCCCGCTTTACATAAGCTGCCTGCTGGCAGGTGGGACGGGAGCGGATCTGACACAGCCCCTGAAATAGCGGCTCTACTTTCTGACCCTCCAGTTCCCTCCTGCTTTGCACGGCGCTGTGCCACCGGCGGAGATGGATGCAAGGAGAGTTTCTTTCCCCAGTACTGTGCAGCAGCAACACACCAAGATCGGACCTCAGGAGCATCTCATCCTTATTCTCAACCCTTTCTCCCTATTCTCAACCCTTTCTTGTCTTTCTTCCTCAACCCTTTCTCAACCCTTTCCATCCTCCTTCCTTAATCTCAACTCTTTCACGTCTTTCTTCCTCATTCTCAACCCTTTCTCGTCTTCCATCCTTATTCTCAACCCCTTCTCATCTTCCTTCCCCATCCCTTTCATGGTCTCTTGGCAGGCACAGCCCACGTCACCCCCAACATCCCAAAGAAAACAAAACACGGACCAGATAACCAAGGAACGAACCCAAACAAAGGCACCACGGAACCCTACGCAAGCAGCTTAGTGAGCTCTCTTTCTGAAAGCCTCCAGAAGGAAAATGAAGCTGAGATCCTGAGAACAAAATGAGCATGCCTTCTGCTGCCTTTCGCTCAAACCAGCCTTGGGAACTGAGTTTTCCCCATGAATTTACAGGGTTGATAGGGCTGCTGAGTGCAGCCTACCATGAGAGGTAGCTTGCATCCTGCCTCTTCTAGGATGTTTCTAATTGCTTTGGGGAACTGCTTGCCCTCAGGTACGACTTACCCTCAGCTGCAATGAAGCTGCAGAAGTAAAGCAAGTGAGGAAAGAGCCCGAGGAAGGAGTGAAACAATCTGGGGCACACTTAAGGGAAGCCGCTCATGAAGAGCCACCAGGGGTTGCCAGATCTGCCTAGCAATTAGCGAGGAAGTTTTTCATAGCAGGCATCTGCAGACTCGGATACACACATGGTGGGAAGAACGTGAGACCCGGGAGGGGACAACCCAACCATCCCTCCCTCCCAAACCCCCCTAGCGGCGCCCCACTCACCCAGGAACTCCACTCCACTGCTGTCCTTTGGGCTGCTCATGCAGTTCTCCAAGTAAATCCCATCCTTGTAACAATCTTCCTTCTTCTTTGCGAGCCCCAGGATCTCGCTGGCTTGATCCAGGACCTCCCCTCCCGAGCAAGAGCAGGGGGTCTGCATAATGCCACAAGGGTGGGAGCTGCTGCTGATGGCCAGGCACGCATCCAGCCACTTGCAGAGCATCTGGCACGCGGCTTTGCTAGGGTTCCTGTTGCCCACCACGAGGTATTCCACCGAGAAGTCCCGTTCCTGAGCCTTCGTGGGCTTCCACCGCACGGGTCCATTCTCCACCCCTGGCGGCGCAGTCTGCTTCATCTGGAGGAACTGCTTGTTGGACTGGAGGAAGGCGTAGCGGGTGGACCCATCACAGAGCTTCAGCACGTCGTCGAAGCTCTCCATGCCCAGGTAGGTGCGGGTGGACTCCAGGAAGGAGTCGAACTGGTAGGTGCGGATGTGCTGGTGGTCACATACGCCGGTGGGTTTGAGGATCTTCATGTACAAGGTGTACCTCCGAGGGTCGGGGTTCTGGATAATCCAAGAGCAGAGAGAGGAGTTCAAAGGGAAGACGGCGAAGGAGGAGAAATACCCAAAGAATTTCCCCTGGACCAAAGTGGTGCAGGGAGTTTGTGCCAGGTCCAGAGCGACCACGGTCCACACAAAGTAGAGTGGCGATACCAAAAGCAGGTTCAGGGCAGATCCAATGCTCCTCATCCTAGGTCTCTGGTCCTCTGGAACTCAAAGTAAATGTCAAGCAGGTGCCAGATCCTGGACATAACAGGGACCAGCTTAGAGGAAAAGTGAGAGTTTAAGAGGCTCTGGATCCGAAATCAAGCCAATCCTCCCATGACTGGATTTGAGCTCCCTCCTGTGGCCATAAACAACACCTGGAAAAAAAAGGGAAGGGAGGAAAGGAGGAGGGGAGAGAAAGAGAAGAGATTTGGGATTTGTTCTTTTTTTTTGTTTTCTTTTCTTTTTTTTTTTTTTTCTTTTTTTTTCCCGTTAACCCTTTGCAAGATGAAGAATCCATGCAGCATTCCCAGTCCCAGCACATCTCTCTGGTGGGGTTTGCAGCCCCACATCACCCTCCACATGCTAGGCTTGGAGGTATCCCCATCCCTGGGATGTCCCAGCCAGGGACTCCTTTCACTCCTCACCTTCTCAGGCCTTTCCTTTCCTGCCCCTTGGGCTCACACCAGGTAGAGGAAATCAGAAGTTTCCCTTTGGGTGAAGACTTCCCTGGCCTTGCAGCATGTATTTCCTCCAAACCAGGACTGCTGCCCAGTTTTGGAAGGGCAGCTCTAACCTCAGGGAGGGAGATTTCCCCTACCAAACCTTGCTGCTGAGTATCAGGATGATATCAGGAGCTTCCATGGTATAAAAAATAAAAACAAATAAAAATCAGTAAAAAAATAAATCAAGTGCTCAGGTCCTCTGCATTAGAGGCCTGGGTGCCAGCATCCCAGCTTCTCAGCTGCTAACATTCGGCTGCAAGCCAGAATTAACTCCGATCACCTGGGGTGTGCATCGTATTGATCAGGGGCCAAGTTAGCACTGCCAGGAACGAATTAGGGTGAATGCCCAGGCTACAGAGAGGGACACTGACTGCAAAGGGGTAGGGAGACAAACATCTCGTCCCATCATAGTCTGTGGCTCTGATCCTCTTCACACTCCCATCAATGCCACAATACCTGAACCCAAACCTGCCCTCTCCCACCCTTCTCTGAGGCTCTCCCTTCCCAAACTGCAAACAGAAGAAGCTTTCACAGCAGCCAGACGAATTCCCAGCAAATCGACGAGTTAACCCAATCCTGCCTCCCAGGAGACTCTTGAACAAGAGATGAAGCCCACAGACCATCCTGTGCATTTGGGAGGAGACAGGCTTCTAGCCAATAGCCAAATGCAGCTCCACTTTCACCTCGTGCTTCCTTTCCTCTCTATATATCAAAGTTTTGCCTCTGCATTGCCCCTCTCCTGCAAAAGCTTTTAAAAATATTTTTATTTTATTTTATTTTATTTTATTTTATTTTATTTTATTTTATTTTATTTTATTTTATTTTATTATTTTTTCCTGGGGAGGAAAGGGTTAGGGAACTGGAAAGTCAGATCTGCTGTTTGCAAACTGGGTTTCAGCCGAGCTTCAAATCACTGCAGCCTCTGCCAGCAGATTCCTGCGTGTCTGTTAGACCTGACACTAATCAGCACGGAGTCCAAATGCATTTGCACTTAAATTTTTTAGAAGTCGGATCCCCACTCCCGACGGCGCTTTGCAGCCTGCAGAACTCCGCAGTGCAACCCTCCCCGTGCCAGCCTCGGGGGCTGGATTTCAGGAACAGCAGCCTGCTTAGCGGATGCAAAGCACCGCTCGATTGCAAGGAAAAACCACAGGCATCGAGCAAACATCCTATAAATTTCCGGAGAGGTCATCCTGATTAGCAGGAGGGGTTGCCTGCAAATGACTGTGAATGTTTTAAATATCAGCTTCGGTAAGCGAAGCGTGCTTGCTGGGTCTGTGAAAGGGAGCAGAGTCTCAGACCTTTTGGTTCATTTCTCCCTCACTGTAGGGCAGTGCCTGGGCAGCTCGTGCTGTTCAGAAGTGGGCAGAGCCTTGGTAAAAGCCCAAGTCTATCCAACCTTCCCACCATGAGCCAGCCAGGATCACCCTAACCTCTGGTCCAGCCCATGAAGGAAGCTGCAGGAGCCAGCAGCGCCTCCATGGCAACGAGATGAGGAGGAGACAGGGCCGAGAGCTGATGGAGAGCATCAGGATCCGGCCCCTGGTGGTGGCTTCAGCTCCTGGGATCCAGCCCAAACCTCCTGCTCTCCACAAACCTGACTTTTCTCACACTGGCCACATCCCTGTTACTGAACGAAGCTGCACAAAGCACAAAACGCATCCTCCCCTTGCCCCTTTTGGGGAAAAAAACACACTGTAAAAACAAACAAACTTTAACTAAACAGGCCCATTAATGGGACGCTGCGTTACGGTTGTTGGGTCTCAGAATTGATTTCCCCTGAACGCGGTCCCATCTGGAGGGTTTCACCATAAGGAGCATAAACATATATATATATTTTTTTCTCCTTCAGCTGATTCTTACCGAAGTAGGAATCTTCCCTTAAAGCAGAAGTGAACAGGTAATTCCCCTTCCACACTCGGCACCTTTGGCCCAATACACATGGGGAAGAAGCGATGGGCAGTTGTTTAGTGCTGCATTCCAGCAAAGAGATCGATCCTCCACGCTTCAATCCCCCAAGGGGGATGCCCACAAGAGGTTGCAGCCTGCGGCTGGGGAGTTGGTATTAATTGAATGAAAAGACAGATTGTCCCTCCGTGAAAAACCCTGTACCTATGGCAGACGGGTTAATTTGCCCTTACTCCCATGGTAGTTGCCACATCTGGTTCCTAAGTAGCCCGTCTCTCTCTGCTATGCTCCCTCTTCCAGAAGGAGATGGGACTGGCAAAGAAACCTTTGATGGAGGAAATTTTGAGGACGGCAGGTGACTGTGAATTACCTCGGGCCACCCCTTGTTTGAGGGACCATCCGAAGGGCAAAATTGTTGCCCTCTTTATGCGTGTACCCAATGAAAGGCAAATTTTCATCCCAAGCAACTGCAGAAAGGGGCTGATAAGTTTGGTCCAAAAGACTCCCCCATCCTGGTTTCCTTGCACATGTGTCCAAGGTGGTCAAATAAAAGGTTATAAATACAGATTTGAACCACCAGCATGGTCCATGCATCCTCACATCACTGCCCAAAGCCTCATCAGTCTTTTTGTACTTACTCTTGCTGAGTTTTTCCATCCCACCCTGGCACCCACGGGGCCAGGCAGGGTTAGAAACAGAACCAGATCGATATTTGCAGCTTAAACAAACCTAGGCAGGGACTGAATCACACACTGCGTATAGGAACTGGACTGCTTAAGGGGTTTAACCACCTAGTTTGCACTGCTCCGTGTGAATTTTGGAGCCTGCAATCCTTGTTGAGCTGTTTGGTGCTGCACCCTCATATCCCATGGTAATGGTGAATCAAGATAATTTGGGTCTGAGGCTGGAGATTTCCACCACTTTCACCTCTGCTTGCTTTTGGCACACATCCGCGTGCCCCAAACACACTCTACCCCTGCCTCAGGGGTTTTGCAGGATGCATGTGCTGCCCAGCATCCTTCCCCGCAGCAAGGGCAGCCTCCCCACCTGGGCATCCACTGCTCTCCCCTCCTCTGCTGGTGGCAGGGGGCTCTGAGCACAGCAACAGTCTGGGTCTGGCCAATGGAGGGCACTGTTAGACACGCACACACGCACACACACTTTATAAAAAATAAAATAAAATAAAATAAAATAAAATAAAAAGGGGGAAAAAAATAGCAAAACGATGACTGCAGAAAGTGCGTCCTTCCCCGCTGCTGGCCATAGGACCTCTCCAAACACCGATCTGCCAAACCTCAAATCCCTTCTCTCCTGCCCGTGGGCTCAGCTGTGCTATCGTCCAGGATTTGCCTCCCTCTGCTTTTCCTCCTCCTGACCTTGGCACGTGGCTGACACCCCAGCGGGGTGAAAACCACTCTCATCAAGCTAATCTTCCTTTCCTGGAGCTTCCCATTTCCCTGCGGGAAATCCCCCCATATCAAACAAAATATCCCTTTTGCCGGAGGCGGAGAGCCACCTGGCCCTGAAAAAGCTCAGTCCCTTGTCACTGCGAGAAAACAGGGGAAATGAATATGCCCTGTCCTTATTCACAAAGAACTGCTAGCAGAAAGAAAGAAAGAAAAAAAAATGCTGCAACCACTTGGAAATTTTCTTCTTGCTACAGAAGCAAGGGAGAGAAGTGCGATGGAGGTGCCTGGAGAAATATCCTGGCATCTGTCACCCAACAGTGCATGGGGAAGTCAGGAAGGGCTCCCTGGCACCTAGAGAGGGATGGAGCTTGGACTAGTCATGGAGCAGCACAACTTCCATAAATTCAGTGCTTAAAATCAGGTTTTTGCTTAATATTTTTTTTTAATGATCTATTTTCTCCCCCTTCTGCCTTTTACAAGGATTTCACTCACTCTGACCCTTCCCAGCAAGAGTTATCTACAAAGATTTGCCTTTATCTTCTGACTGAACCTGGAGGGAAACCAGGACCCAAAGGGGCAAGAGGATGGACTGCTGGGTGTTGCAGGACTGGGAAATCCTTTAGGTCTTGTCCTGACCTCAGTGCACACCTCTGGCGGGATTTCAGGCATGGGAAACGTCCTAGAAAGGATTCGAACCCAGCACATCTCCCTCGTGGAACTGCTCCAGCTCCCTGGGTCAGATCTACCTCTGGACCAAATCCTGAGAGCTGGACTTGGCCAAAACCCCTTTGGGAAGCAGACAAGGGTCAGATAGCCAAGGGTCCAGCCCCATTCCCCTCCTGCTCTTTCACATTTTTCATGGACCCCTCATGACATGGCAGGTTTATTCTGCTTCTACAGAGACAAAAATCCTGCTCACTGCCTCCATCCATCTCAGTCTCTTGAGAGCACAGAATGATGCTCACCTGCCAGCCGTGTTAATAAATGATACTCATACACACTAGCATCCTTCATCCCAAATATCTCTCAGCTCCATCCTGGAAAGGTACACGCTTTGGGGGTGGACTCCGGTAGACTGGGGCAGCCTGCGAGAACAGCATGAATAGGATGGGGAATATTTGATGCCGCAATGGGGATTTGCTTTTGGGGACAAAGTCCCCGTCCCATTTCAATTTTCAGTGAAGAGGGGAGCTGGGGAGGGGGCTGAGAGATAAAATGTAGAAATGGATCATGCTGGGGAAATGCTGGGGTGT
The DNA here is from genome assembly GCF_011077185.1 of Oxyura jamaicensis. Taxonomy (NCBI): domain Eukaryota; kingdom Metazoa; phylum Chordata; class Aves; order Anseriformes; family Anatidae; genus Oxyura; species Oxyura jamaicensis. The sequence goes on along the minus strand of NC_048894.1, from coordinate 156,406,160 downwards.
TCCAAGAGGCTTTTAACTACTTTCAGGAAACTCCAAAGCTCCTGAGCCTTGGCTGTGCAATCAGATGTCTGACGTCCTTCAACATCGGCCAGATGGAGAGACACTGCTGGGGAGAGGCAGAGGGCATATTTTAATCCTGGCTGCAGGATTGGTGCTTGCCCCCATTTAAGCACCTATCTGTGCCTCAGTTTCCCCACCTGAAAAATTGGATGCAAAAAGCCTCCTCTGTTTTTCTTCATCGATCTGAAAAGCTCCAGCAAGATGCTGAAGATGGTGATTCATTCCCAACACTCTAGGAATTCATCCTGGTATCAGGTTAATAGCCTTAAAGACTTAAGCCTCCTCTCCAGAGTACGTAAATCGAAGATGGGCCCATGGCTAAAGCTGTCAGGCAGGGGTGCGGGGGGTCAAGCTCAGTTCCTGGCTCTGAATTTTCATTTATTTCTTTATTTTTTTCGATGAGTTGGTTTAGGAAGCACCTGAGCAGCAAGACTGGACCCTAAAATACAGGACCCTGAAACCCTTCCGCGGAGGAAAGCCTGGCCGACAAGGAGGGCCAGATGTGCTCCATCTGCTCCCAGATGTGGCTGCCCAAAGGAACGGAGCCCAGGGCTCTGCAGCACCTTCTGTTGGGCCCAGCGCAGCCTCAGCACGCATCTGCCATGTGTGTGCTCGGTGTTTTTTAACATCACCTCATCCGGAGCTGCAGCTGCTTGTCCTCGGTTGTCCCCTCACGGAGGGCAGTGCTGTCAGCACAGCCTGCTGGGAACACACCAGGGCTGGGAATTTCTCAAGGGCTCCGTGGCACAGAGGTGGGTTAAATACCACTGAATAACGAGGCCAAGGAGTCTATGGGGTTCTTGGCAGAAGGCATCCAATGGGGGTCACGATAACATTACATCTAGCATTGCCCCTTTCTCTGCCTCAGTTTCCCATTAGCAGAGCAGAATTAAACCCCAGGGGTATTAAATTAATTACAAGTATTAACTTAATACGGGTAAGGTACATCCCACAATGGGTTTATGGTGATGGCTGTCACACTGCTTCTGGGCATTTCCTCACCCCCAGGGGAATACACAGCTCTTCTGCCCCCTGTAAGATGTGCAGTTCCTATCTCCTCCATGTCCGCACCATCTGCACCCCTTGGCATCCCCATCTCCTGCTCATTGCCACCAAGGGTCCCACATTTTACCAAAACCACCCTGGATTCTCCCCAGCAAACCCTATAAACTTCCTGCTGTCCCTCTTGCCTTACTTCTGCTCAAAAATGCTCCAAAACCAGCACTTCAAGGCATTTTTTCCTCTGTTCCCACCCCATCCTTTGGTGTGAAGGTTACACAACAGGGCCTCTGAGGGCAAGGTCATCCTCTTGAGAGGCAGAAAGCAGGCAGGACCACTTCTCTCTGCACTCATTCCTGCTGGGACTGGGCTATCATTGATTGGAAAGCCAGTGGGAGGATAAAAGCCTTGTCATTAGCTGGGGAGCTAAATGGGAGCCCCCAGGGCTTGGGGCTGCTCAGGGGGGTCTGGGTGCTCGTGATGATGCTCATGTCCGTGTAGTTAAACCTCCTGTCCCCACAGCAGAGCAGCCTTGTTGCAGTGCTTGATGTCCCCTGAGCTGTGCCCACAAGGGTGGTGATTTTTGGCTGGGGTCAAAGCCGGGCTAGGAAGTGTCCTGAGATGTGCTTCAGGCTGCTCTGCAACACTGCAAGTCTTGGTGCCTCTCCAGTTTTGTACAGCAACCCTGAAGGTGCATAATGCTCAGTTTTTAAAAGCTGTAATCTCAGCAATTAAATCTGGATTGAGAATGTTTTCCTCTTCTGACACCAGGAATTCAGCTCATAATTTTAGGTATTCAGTTTCCAATGCTCGGTGAGGATGTCTATTTAAATTGCGTGCAGAAAGACCTTAACATGGTACTGCTCAGATTTGCAATTTTCTCATATGTCTCAGAAGAAAGAAAATGAAGATTCAGGGTGTAGGTACAAAAAGAAAATAATAAAATATATCTAAAATCAGGTCCTGTGAGCAAACCAGAGATTTATCCTTTCCTTGCCTAACTTTAGAGTCAGTAAAGAGTCTCCTCAGAGTCAGCAGCACGTAAGAATTTGAATTGCAGGACTGGACTTGCTATACAAGTGATTCCAGTTTCTCCTACACTGTCTGAAATCAGGGGCTGGAGTCCTCTGGTGACACCAGGATGGGAGAACAGGAATGTCCCAAAGATATGGAGAATGTAGAAAGATCTGAGCCAGAGCCTGTGAACGTGGAGCCTTTCTTCCAAGCTGAGCTTGGAAATTGACCTTCCAAGGCCTGAAGGTGGAGAGAATCAGGAATAAAAATGATCCCTTTTAAAGCCCCGAGTCTCTGAAGTTTTGGATCCAACAATGACCTTGGACCAGCAGGAGTTTGCAGCCAAAAAGAAAAAAAAAAAAAAAAAGAAAAAAAAAAGAAGAAGAAGAAAAAAAAAAAGTGATAAATATGTGCATTTCTACATCACCTTCTCTCCAGGGTCCTCGAGGGACATGGGGAGCAGGAGTGAATTAAGCCTCGTGACGCAGAAAGCCATCCTTACCGATCCCAAAGACCGAGCACAAACAGAAGGAAGTACTTTTTCACACGGCTCATAATTCAATTGGGGAACTCATCGCCACAGGATGCTGTGTAGGCTAAGGGTATAAAAGAGTGCCAAAACGGATTAGAGAATTTGTGGAGGACAAGTCCATCAGTCGCTGTTAGACATGATGGTCTGGGTGCAACCGCCGGTCCCAGAAGTTTCTCCTTTTCTTCCTAGGAGATGAGAAGGGGCAGCTGGGGAAGAACTTATCCTTGAGCCCTTTCTTGTGCACGCAGACTTGCACGGGACATTCCTCCTTCCCTAAATAACCATTCCAGCATTTATAAGGGAGAGGTGTAGGGGGCACCCTCCAGCCCTGCTCCCTGGAGACCCCCCGACCACTGCAGGCTGCTCAGGGCAGAGGCTGCCTTCCAGGCTCCCCTACCACAAATCCTAAGAAGCCTTAAGCCCCACAGGCAGGCCAAGGGATGAAGTCATGGCAGAGGCACTAATGAGCCAGCTTATTCCTTGCATCTCATCTATCAGCCGCACCACAAGCCGTTCGGGATTTACATAAATGAGCCAGATGTACGCTTTTCCCATTTTCAGTCTTTCTCTCCAGGAACCCTTGAGCAAAGGAAGGTGGGAGGGAGGATGGCTAAGTAGTGAGGGGCAAGCGTGGTGGTTATCAGGAGGCACTTCCCCGAGCTTTGCTTAATCACAAGAGATGGTGGAGGATGCTGTGGAGTGATTTGTGCAGCATCGGGAATGTTCTGGTTTGGGGCTGCTGTCTGCGTGCAGCCTTGATGAAGATGAAGGATTGAAGGAGGAGGGCTCACATTTATTCTGAGAAGGGCTCAGGTGGTGCCTCGTCACTGGGATGACAGCAGAGCCTGTGATTTTCACATGCTCCTTCATTTGTATGGGCTTTCCTTTCTGGCTGGGGACATTGGCAGACAGGACTATATTTAGGTTCCTATCCAATACACTGCTAAATGGACCTCAGCCTCAAAGCCACATGCAAGCAATTCTGCTTCCATTCCCCCCTGAGTGATTTGGAGACTGCTCGTCCTGCTTCCAGCCCAGCACCTGCTTAGAGAAACCTCACCATAACTCACCCGCAAGCAAAGAGCCAGGTGTTCCCCAGCACCCCGCAACGACAAAACCCACGCATGCAGCCCAGGAATCTAAGCCAGGAATTACAGGAGAGAAAAGCAGACCTTCCAGGAACGTGCCAGGAGATGAGGATCACTGATTTTTTTTTTTTTTTTTTTTTTTTTTTTTTTTATTTTTTGCCCAGAAGGTAGGTTGGCCAACACGGAGTGGCAAGGTGGGCATCCTCCATCTCCCAGGACACTCCCAGGAGGGTCCGTCCTGCCTCCCCATTCAGTGATGGGCTGAAATCCAGCACAGGTTGGTGGAGAGCGAGACACAATGAGCAGATGGCCCTTCTTTTGTTCCTGAAGAACAGAAATTCACATGCCAACTAAATGCTAATTTGCCCTTTTGCTGTCTGTCTCCACGGGCTACGTCTACGCTGCTGAACAAAACAGTTCAGGGACTGTTCTCTGGCTCTGGGGCCAAGCATGGCACAGCTTGGAGCTGCACACCTCAGCTCTCCTCCTCTGCAAAATGGGCTGGCCTCGTCCCACAGACCTGCGGGAGAGAGTCCCTTGGCTCAGCCATCTACCAGACTGTGCCCTGGCACGGTCTTGGGCCAAAGCTGCACCAGAGAGCATGCAAGTAATTAAATGGTCTGGATGATCACGGGACCATGCTCATGCCTGCATTTAATCCCTCATTTATTTACAAGGATAGGCATAGCCTCAGAAAGAGTGAATGGATGTGAATAGCAAAGGGCTTGTCCTTCAGTGTTTCACTGGAAGATCTGGTGGAGACCTTTCCATAGGGAGCAAATCCAGATGCCACTCTTGGTGGCTCAGACTTGAGGGTGAGCGAGCCAGCTGGTTGATGTTCCCACCTTCACCTCTGGTCTGAACAGGGTCCCTGAATCTTCCCATGGCTCCCTTTTGGCCAGAGCTTTCTTTTGCTGGAGATAGATAGGATTTCTGTCTGCTGCTATTAAGGGACAGTAAATCAGAATGAGGTCACACCTGGAGATTTACACCTCAGCCCACTTGCTTTGAGAAGGTTAGGTGTTCAAGAGATGGACCACGGATGCTGCAATATGAAAGATCTCATCAACACCTTGCCCCTCACTCCTCCAGCAAGTGGCAGTCACTGGGACACCTTGTCTCCATCTCACCCAGCTCTGCAAACAAATCGGGCACTTTGGTCTCAGGAGGAGGTGGTGAGCACCACCAGCCCCACCAGGGCTGATTAGGGCACTCCTCCACTCAGCATGCCTGACCCCAGCAACCAGACAAGGAAAAGCATCAGTCCAGCTCCTCCTATTCATCACGGCTGCCCATCAACCTCTCAGGGCCGGTAGGTGTCGATGGGATGAGTTGACCCTGGTTAGACAAGCAGAAGCATCACATTTGCTGCCGGTGCTTTTCATGAGAACTGGTTTGCATCTTTTTTCTCTCTCCCTCTCCCCCTTTCCCTTATTCTCCTTTGCCTTTGGAAAGTGCGACAGTGTGGGGATGAATTGCCTGATTGTGTGCTCCTCTTTCCCCCACCATGCCGCACCAACAGCAGGGCTGGGGGATGGAAAAGGAGCCCAGCTGCTTCTTGTGGGCTGTTCTCTCTCCACCCACCAGGCACTTTAAATCAGACACAAATTAACACCAACTCCTGGCATCCTTTATTAATCAGATTGGCTCAGCGTTAGTTTGCTTTGCTTTTATCTTCTATTTTAATATTTCATTTTTATTATTTTTTTTTTTTTTCTGAGCTCACCCTCCTGAATTACATACCTAACAATAACACCACTGCACCGGAGAGTGGAGATGGCTCCTGAGTTATTCCAGGTAGTGCTTGTCTCTGGTTTCCCAAGGTTTAAACCAAGCGTCATGCTATCCCTTGAGCATCTCAGACTTCAGCAGTCTTTTCCATCCAAACGGCTCTCTAAGTGTCCTTCAGGGAGAATCTCTGTGCACATAGTCACACACAGACTGAAATGCAGCATCTTTAGGTACCTTCTGTGTGTCAGTCATCGTCTGATAAGAAAGTTATGTAAGATTTCTCCTCCTAACATATGAAATTACGGTAGCTAAAATTTGCCTGCCTGATGTGGGACATACTGGAGGTGAAAGCATAGAAGCCTATATAGCCACAAGTCACCACTGTCCCCAGAGGCTCCACAGTGACCTAAAGACAGGGAGGAGTTCCCACCCCCTGGGGACGTTGGTAACAAAAGGGTCATGGACCCTCATCATGGGTCAATCCCCATGACTAAGCTCTAAGGGAAAGTCAGCACTGGTGGAGACACACTCCCAATTTCATGACTTGTCCTTGGAGGTCTACTGAAAAAGGTACTAAGGAAGGCTTTCCAAAATCAGAACCTTCAGGAGCAGAGGTGAGAGGAATTGTAAGCACTCACTGACCTTCTTCACTGCTCCCAGCCTTGGCAGACAGAAATGCTGGAGGGCAAGTCCTTCAAAGCTTCTATCTACTCAGCCCTCCCAGCTTAGCAAATCCTCTGGTCTTTGTGCACCTTGCACCTCTGACACCTCTGGTCTGTCAGACCCCATCAGCAACATGCATGGTGGAGGCAAGGAGGTAAGGAATGACCGATGGGCTTCTTGCTGGAAGGACCATGGACGGCCAGGGAATTGGCTGGCTCCTCTCTGCTGTCCGTATGGCCATATTCGCTAAGACACTCCATCTAGCAGGCACCGTTCGGTAACTGTCAAACCTTTTGTGGATTTCCGTCTCTGCAATATTCGTTTCTTAGCAACTCTGTTTGCTTTTAACAAAAACAAAATGTCTCTGCCTGTGGCGTGCTATTTTGAGCAGAAACGGTACTGTTTCGGGTCCATGCTAGTCAGAGGGACCCTGGTGAAAATGGTCCTGTCCACCCACTCACTCCTAATGGCACCGGGTGAAAATCTTATTTGTTTTCTTGCTATCTCACCTGCTTCAGGGAAAGCAGAGCAATCCTGGACATGGATTGTGGCAAACAGCTAATACTGCTACATTGCTCTTCTTCAGTCCTTGCCATTCTGGCAATCTCGAAGCTTATTGTGTAACCCAGGTAATAAAGGTACAAGTCAGCAGGAAATCTTACAGCAGAACAAAGTTTCAGCAAGAAAATACAGTTATACAAACCCTGCGCACTTCATTGGAAATGCCTCCGGTCTCCAGTTAGCACTACGGGTAAGGAGACACAAAAGCATGAAAAACGACATTAGCCCTTCTTCAGATTATGATTTATGAGTTCTGATTGATCAATAATAACAATTTAAAAAAATAATAATCCCACAAACCAAACAACCCCTAAAACAACTCTCAGGCAGAAGTGATGCCTTATTTCATGGGCTCAGGAAGGAGCTTGGTGAAATGAGAGTGCAGAAAAGCAAATTGGAAAAGTGTCCCACCGCTCTGATAAGGGCATGTACTATAATGCTAGGGGAGACAGATGAATGGGAAGTGGAAATTTCAGAAGTCAAGTAATCAGTTGTACTTGAAACATTCCCCCATATATCAACTCTCCCACCTGTCACAGGGATCTCACATCTCTACTTTGTGTTCACAGGTTGAGTCCAGCGATACATCACCCTGACCATGACCTGCACCTCTTCTGAACTGTTCAGAATATTTAGAGCAAGATAGAAATCTCATTTTACCAACTTAGCCAACCCCTGTCAGAAGGTTCATTTAATTATCCTCTCCCTCTCTCCATGTCCATAGGAACTGCTGATCCCCTGCAGTACACTTGGCAGCATTTTGCAGGTGATTCAAATGATGATGATTTTTTGGATAACTCCAAAAAGCTCAGAAAGCTGGTTAAAAAAGGGAGAGGAAGAAATAAAAAATACTTAAAGATTTATAGCTGGCCAAACTATAGATGCAGGACATGAAAAGAGGAAAGGAGATGGCATGAAGATGGTCAGCAGTTGCAGAGTTAATACCTTCAGGCCATCATGTCTCTGGAGGTCTCTGGTAATCAGTTGGATTTAGAGACTGAACTCAAGCAGTGTGGGAACCAACTTGTACTGTTGGTAGCTATTTTCTTAGGAAATAAGCACCACCCATTTTTTATTATAAATCCAAAGTTATTCACTGAATCCATAAAGCCTCACTGACGTCAGTGGGGCCAGGAATCCGTCTCTTTATTCCTGATTTCAATGCCTATATATTGTTTTCATGCAGCTGTAAAGATCTTCTTTATGCATCTTCTTGATTTTTCTCTCGCTCATTCATCCTGATTCATCCTCCTCTGCTTGGAGCTCCTTGAATATCCTGTAAGAAGCCCACACACTCAGACACATTCTTGTCCAAGCCTACATTGCAGTATATTTGTCCAACTAATTTTTACTGAAATAAAGTTCCTGCTTTGCAAAATTGCCAAGAGCAATTGTTTTGGTGAATCATAAATACTGCAGAAAGGAAATGTTCATTCAGGTTGTTTGTTTCTGCCTTTGGCAGATCGAGCCATAAGAGTGCATACATTCCTCAAGAAACTGAGATTTTAATTCAGAGGACAAACTGCATTGACAATGTCAATTCAATAGGACACTTCTACACTTTGACCTGAGTAAAGCCCACACACCTGCAAATACGTTTGCTAATGAGATCAGGAATGGTTGCTTCAATCTCAGCCTCTTTGGCACTGGTTTGTTAAGGCAGCTGAAGAATTGCATAGATCAGAGAGTTTTGTCTCCATTGAGCAGTGACCAGATCTTGGACAGGAAATCTTGCTTGACACTTCAGGATCTCCAGTTCAGCCTCCCTTGATGTGAAGGTCTAATGGCCATATCTGACAGAAGGCAGAGGACTTTGACATGCTCTAGAAGGTGAACCTGCAATGTGCCATGACATTGTCCCTGCCTGGGATCACCATCCCTGTGGCTGGGGTGCTGGAGAAGACTCGTACTTGCATCCCTACCACCTTACCCAGTGCTCTCACCTCAACTACAAGACAGTTTCACCAGGCTGGGGAGTGACCCAGGGAGGATTCGGGAAGATTCCAGGGCCAGAAAGAGAAGATAAAGCAGATTGTGCCAACATAACCTGTAGGTTGAACTAGAATGTATAAAAAGTCCTCTAAAACCTGTGCATTTTGTGAGAAGCCTGTTTAAGAAAAAGTGCATAAGTTGTCCCAAAATATGGGAAAAGGTGGGTTTTTAACCCAGTCTGGCTGAAAAGTGATATAATGCTCTAACCACATGTCTAAGATGTAGGCAGGACCAGCTGGAAGATACAAATAAAGAATTAGCTTGAACTATCCTTAGATGACAAAAAGGCAGAGATGTAAATCTGAGCCAGTCACTCCGGGCTCCTTGAGCTGTCCACAGAAAGAAATGGGCATCTGAAGCAGGGTGGCTTTTCGGAAATAATGGATACAAGTTTCCATGGACAGATTCAGCAGCAGCACTGCTCAGTGAGGATATTTCATGGGAAGACAGAAACAGGACTTCAAAATAGGGATCCAGACCCCAAGCCAAAAATATTGTTGAGCCAGAATCCTCTACTAGTGCTCACTCTAGGTCTTTTCCCTACTACCAGTGGAAGATTGCTATCTTCTTAAGCAGATACCAATTAAAAGGCCCTCTAAGCTGTACTTTAACACAAATAACATATAAAGATAACACTGTCATATTTCATAATATGATGACTTTAATTCCACTCTTGTTAAAGAGCAATTGCAGTGTAATTATGATAAGTATGTTCTCTGACACACTTTAATACCACAAATACAAATGTAATATAATTATACTCCATTACAATACATATTATTATTGCAATATAATTGTATGATAATGTAATAATAGAATTGGTAATTATAGGACATGTTGCATGTAGTAGTATTTTATGCATGTTTGCATGCACCCACACACATGCACATGTATCCTTGTGTCTTGCAAAATAAGTGGCTGGAGGGTTTATGGTGTCCCTGAGAATAAATACTGTAAATCTCATTGCCATGGTGTACATTCAATTCAGGTGACAAGGGGACATGAGAGCTAACACAAACCATTCACTCATGCAGTTAATGTTCTTATTATATCAACAGAAATAATTATTGATTGAGCAGAAAAAATGCAGTGTAATTACATTTTAATTGCAATATAATTCTACTGTAATTACACTTTTTTCCTATTATTTAGGTTGGCCAATAACAATGAGATTAGGGAGACACTGTTCTCATAATTTTAAAAGATTATATTGTTGTGTAAAATTGCACAGCCTCCCAAGAGAAGAGGGTTTGGCACTGATCAATTTATTTCAACCTAAATCTGGCTTAGTGTTGGAAAATTAACTCTAAAGAGCAACATTGCTGAGTAGCCCTCCTGAACCCTTCATGTCTCTGGCATCTTCAAATCATTATCACACACAAAAAAATATATAATAGATATTGTAATAGAAAGATGTAGCACCAGAAGACATGTCCTCATCCTCAGTTTAGCATTTTCTGTAAACTCTTTAGGACTCCTCCTTCCTCTGTATTTGAAAATACAATGAGTCGTCAGTGTGGAAAATGAATATTCTAATTCTTCATTCTCTCCCCAAAATCCCACTTGATTCAGGACAGCTGTCTACCCAGAGAGTAAGCAAAAGAGGGTTATTCATATCGGTCACACCTTCCTCAAGATGCAATGCTATGAGAACCCCTGGGTCCTTCTGATGTCGGTGATAATGGAAGATCTTCCACCGTAGAGATCTTCCTCTCTCTAAAGATAGTAAAGTTATTTGTCTCAGAAACAAGAAAAGGTTGGGACAACTCACAGATGACAGCAGACAAGTATCTTCGCAGCAGTCTCAAAGCATTTTTGTGCTTAATGCATTGTGAAGAACAATTAGTGTCTCCCCTTCCCAAATTTCCTCTCTGAATTCCTATTTGTTAAAAATAAAAGTTATATATATATATAAAATCAGTGAAAAAGTTGGGAAGAGAATGAAATCCTGTGTGCCTCCTGGATACTCTGGATGATACAGTAGCTATGGCAACAAGCAGTTTAACAGAACTCCTTTACCTTTGATTTTTTTTTCCTATTTTTGTCTTAATGTTTACACGAAATAATGGAATTTCTGTTCCCAGTTCATCTCCTTTGTAGGCCAGTGGTTACTGGTCAAAACACTTTGTCCAATTCCTCATGAATACTTCTCCCTCTTGTTCATTACTTAAATGAGGGCATGATCCAGTCCCAGCTGATATGGAGGTCTCACATTTTTTTATTTTTTATTTTTAATACATGCCCCCAAACTAATACGAGAGTTACTTGGCAAAGAGGTTGCCTGATCTGCCTGAGTAGTGTGGTTAAACACTGTGACTGATTGCCATGGCTTGCTCTGAGGCCAAATATCCTGGTGGGCTCCCAGAGGGATGAACAGATTCACAGGTGAAGAATTTATCAATGGCTACAGAATATGCTTGCTTGGGCAGATCCCAGATCAGGAGAAAAATATAAAATACAATCAAAATCCTTAATTCAGTGAATTCTGGAAGTAAGGAGTGTGTGTCAAGGTTGGGAACAATTTATGCTTACTCCTCTTTGCTTTGCTCTTCTCATAGGCATCTGCTATGGGCACTAGCTGCATAGTCCATCAGTCTCACCCAGCTTGGGTGTTAATGAGTTCTTGTGCTCTCAGAGACACGTCCAGCCTTCAGACCTCCCATCTTTCTGAGGCAACAGCAGTGCTGCAAGGTGAGGGACCACAGAGGGTTCAACCCAAGGAGCCTAGATCAGCACTCTGCAAAACCTCCAACCTGGTCCCCCAAGTTCAGGATCCCCTGGTGGGATTCTGTGCCTGATAGATGCAGTGTGGGCTCTGGTAAATTGGTGTCATAAACCATACAGTTGTGCAGATCGTGTCCTGGACGTGACAAGGTGCTCAGTCTGGAGCTACTGTGTTGTCTCCAGAGCCAGGAATGGTTTGTGAATTTTCGCAACATTTGGAGGAAACCTGAGACAAACACAGTGGCGTAAGCAATGAGCTCAGAATGATGGCCCAATGCCTGCCACTGCAGAGGTGTTCAAGCCTGCCATCTCCACTTGAATTTCTTTTTGAAAATCTTGAGCTAATTTCAGGCCGAGACTCAAAGAAAAAGTTCAGGGTAGGTGATGCCATACCCTCCAGGAAAACACAGTGTTCCTCTCAGCTGCGATAAGTAACACCAGAAACAGAAGATTTTATTTTATTTTATTCCCTTTCCAACAAACCAGACAGCGTACATTGACAGGGAGCCTGGTGCAACACAGCTATTGCCAATTTGACTTTTGCTCTTTCTCACCTGGCCCAGCAGAAGCCCTATGGACGTGCAAAGCAAATGAGCCCTTAACCTGCCCTGCAGCCCCAGCTCTGCCTTCTCGCCCCGAGCATGCAGGCAGACTGCAGAAGCTACGAGAGAGGGGCCAAGTGTTTTCAGGCTTTTCCCCAGAGCCAGGAGACTGTGGCAGAGTCAGAGTCTGTGCTAGGGCTTGGGCTTGCAACCAACGCTGACACTGCATTGCAGCACAAGTGAAAGAGGGGAGGGAGAAAAGCCGACATACACCCTGCAGAGAAAACAGCACAGGCAGGATCCTGCTGCCCATCTCTGGTGGGAATCCTGGTCAGAGAGGGCTACGCTCCCATGGCACCTCATCACAAAAAAGGTAGGTGCTTAACCCTGGCACATGCCAAAAATAAAAATAAGGTAATAATTCCCAAATGTGTAATGCTTACGCCTATCTGAGCTGGCAGTTGTTTCCTTCCACAGTCACCGTGTTGCCAGACTAACTCATTACTTTATTGAGTGCTCTGGGATACTCAGAGTGTGAGACAGTGCGCTTAGAAAATACACTGCTGTCCTACAGTCAATTCCATTCTTGTTCAATAGAAAGCAGATCAAGCTATTACAAAGAAAACCTTGCCAGAACCAATAACTGTACAAGGCATGACATTATGCTAAGATGCTGCTTCAATAAATTATCAGCTAAGAAGAGTCTGGATCCTTTAATACTCCTGGGATTCATGGCTGCGCAAACCTGTCTGTATACAGATAAATACAGATAAATACAGTTAAACAGGTATACCATATGCTATTTTTAAAGAATTCTTTGAGTAACAAGGAATGTCATATTTAAAACTCTAGGTTAAAAATCATACTTACTGACCAATCCCCAGAGGTGAAAAAAAGACACCTTTCAGAGACATGGTACCCGAAGAAGGGGGAATCCTACATGTTAAGACCCCTAACACTATGTTTTTGTAAAGGAAGATCTGTAAAGCATGACCCTTGTTGTGGATCCCTGGTGCTCATTTATGCTGTCAGGTCATGCTGAAAGCAACCTTTGGAAGAGGAAATCAAAGACTGGCTGGTGGCAGGATGGAGATTTGGCAAGAGTACAGATGGAAGCTGGAGAAAAAAATCAGGAGGCAATCTCTGGGAGTGAAAGATCATAAGGTGAATCCATTTGGAGAAGGGCTTGAAGAACAGATGGAGAATAGGGTCACTAAGAATATCAGTGGGACAAAAAAAATCTCAGCACACGGTTAACACTAAGGAGCATCCTTCTGAAGGCCTCAAGGCATCCCTCTGCAGGGAGTAGGTGTTTTTCAATGAGTTCAGATTGAGGCCAGATCTGTCTAACACTCCTGAATTGGACTTTCTCCTGAGCCAAGCCTTGTGCTATTGAGACATCCCCAAATCCCTGGTGATGTTAAAGAGATCCGGTGCAGATCTCTAATCTAACTACCTTGTTTAAAGGGCTCCAACTCTCTTTCCAGAACTGAGGCAAGAAATCAGAGAAAAAATCCTTCTGAGAGTGCAAGGATGCTGCTACTGGCTATAGCATCCATCACCTAGTTTGCCCATCTCTCACCCTATCCTTACTCTTTTCAAATGTCCAGTATGTCTTTACTGATCAAAACTGTCTGGACCATGTGTTTTTCTGTTACAGCTGTAAATATTCAAGCAAGACAGACAAGGAAATGAAGAAAAGTGACAGTAGCTATGAAAATCTGACTGAATATTAAGTTGAAGAAAACTGAACATCACCTGCCCAAAAATCATCCCCACTTTTCTTCCTTCCTCAGAGGACTCCCAGCTGAACTGTAGATCAGCCTCAACTCATTGCCTAGCTGATGAACTCTGAAAGATTGCAGCCCCAAGCAGTTATCTTCCAGGGAGCTTTCTTGCATTTCTCTGCACGGCCCATAATCAGATATGAAGCTTCTCTGGGATGCATTAGCACAAATGATGCTCTGCAGAAAGGAATTGTGTTGCAGCGTCTGCTGCATGCAGACATAAGTCCTCCCTCCTTTTCTAGTTGTTGCTACTATTGTTATTAAGGATTTCATAATAACATGACTTGAGGGTCACAATTTGTCTGGGAGACACAGACTCTAAAAATGATCTATTCTTCCTTTCCATTTCTCCCTTGCCAGCAGTAGGACGTTGACATGATTGAATTCCTGGGGAGGAAAGAAGGGAGGGGAGGCAAGCAAAGGGTCCAGAGTGATGGTACAATTGAATTCCCAGGTCTTGAGCTGGAGCAGAATTTTCCATCAATAGTGTTTGTAAAATAAAACAGTGCTGGCACTTCTGTTTAATTTTGTTTGTTGGTGCTTGCACGAATTCTGTTTGGTTTTGCCTCTTGGTTAATTTCTTCACCAAAAAGGGGGAGAGTTGTTTTCGCAGTGCTGGGAAGATGCAGGGTTTTTCTTCTGGGACAGCCTATTTACATCAAGATCTGCTTTCCTGGGAAAGCTGAGATAGAACAGCTCAAGCTCTTGGTGTCCTGGCACAGTGCCATGGTGGGAATTTGGCTCGGGGGAACTTGGAATGAAAAATGGGGAATTTCATTTCCAGAGGACTGGCTTGAATCCTTTTTGGACCCATAAGGGGAAAAAAAAGAAAAAAAAAAAAAAAGAAAAAAAAAAAAGTTGTTTCTGTTTGGATCAGTCATGAAAAAATCAAATTTCCATTTCATGGCTCCCTGCTGGATTTTTTGGCCCTTCCTCATTTTCTGACCAGGTTGCTGTGTACACCTCAGAAATTCCAGGGCAGATGAGCACTAACGACCCTACTGCTGATATTCTTCAGTGAAACTGAGAGACTTCTCCTCTGCCATCTGAAATATGGCCTGAGAGACACTACTGAGGAAGGATGGATGGAGTCCAGTTTCTTTCTGCTTACACTGTGTATTTCAGTCTCCACAGCTTTCAGTCCTACATCTTTTGTAGACATGAAAATAAACTTCCAAGCAAAGATCTTCTACTGGTAGAAACCAGGAAAGCTCTAAAATATCAACCAAGCAAAGACATTTCAAACTAACCCATAATTTGTTTACAAGGAGAGAGAAAATTTCCTTCCTTACCATGAGGCAGTATCTCTCTTTGGAAATTGAAAGAACAAAACAACATGCCCCAGCATCCCAGATAGCTGTTGACCCCTGCAAAAGGAACAGCCTGGTATGACGCTCATCCAGCACCAATGAACCAAGCAAAAGGTGCTCTGGAGAGTCCTGCCTCACCTCCTCTGGGATTTGCTCAGTGCAATAATCCTAAGAGCTGGTCACTTTCCAACAGCTAATGACAAGTCTGTTAGTTAATGGCCCAGATCAAAGCCAAGGGCGATTAATGATCTAACAAACCGGTCGATCAACTGGTGATGAAGACCAGTTCTAATCCGTATCAACATCTCCCACCATAGAATTGCTTTTATTAGCTTTTTCTTCCTTCTGTAGGGTCTAGGACAAGCAAGGGGCTATTTCAGGAAATCACATGCTCCCTGAAAATCAATAACCAATCAACACCTGGAGTTTACCCTGAAAAAAAGTGCTTCTTCAATGTTTTATTAAAGCGGGCTTTTCTTTCTCTGTGTGTTTAAAACTCTTAAAGAAAAAAAAAAAAAAAAAAAAAAAAGTACAATACTGGAGAAAAAACACGTAAATGGCAACCCATTTCTTGAGGTATGATCCTGACTGGATGACCAAAGTGAGCTACTTTGCTGTGACAGCAAGAGAAACATGTATAATATACGAATGTTATTTTGGGGACAAGAGAATTCACTACAAACTTTCCAGGTCCTTAAACAAAACAGAGTTGGAAGAACAGTCTTAAATCATAGACCACAGCACAGGAGGAGCCTGCTCTGTCTTCCTACCTCTTGAGTTGTTTCACCTACAGATGGCAAGCCTGAGCAATGACCCTTCCAAACTGATTTTAGAAGCGTCCCTAACCTGTCAGCATAGTTCATCACTACCCATCTCTCTAGGAAAAGCTCTGCCATATCTAACAGATATTTCCCACTGGACTCTAAGCCAATGTTTTCTTGTTTTCTAGGTTCAGAAAACTACTTTTTTTTCCTCTGTCTTTGCCACAGTTCCCCCTGACATTCCCACATCCCACACCAAGCAAACCAGTCTCATGTCTCCCTTTGTTCTGTTTTTCTATAGAATGAAAAAATATCATTCATTTATCTACTTATCTTTTTATTTATTATTTCTCATCAGTAGTGTCCTAATAAAATCTTTGAGTTCACCAGCTCATAAGGGAGTTCACATGAAAAATGCCCTTCCAGAAAAGTCTAATATTCTGTGTCCAGCAATGTCAATAGGATATGCTGTTCAGGGAGAACACATGATTTTGGCCACTCTCTCCTATACAGAATCTAGAGATGCTCATTCAGAGGCGTTACAGAAGACTCTCCCAGGGATCTCTTTTGGTATCTGCTCAGTTTCCTCACCTGCTAGCTCATCCTGGGGACACTGATGGATATGCTGCAGTCAGCACTGATGGACTCAATGCAAAAGAGTTAAAATATCACCCAGGAGCTTTGTGAACTGCTGGCATCAATGAGCAGAGCTCCTCTATTCCCTTTACCTGTTCAGCCAGTTACATTTCACTTCCTTAAAGTATCTTTTTGCACTGCTCTTTCTTTCCAGAAATGACTGTTGCAATGGATGCTTCCCCTACTAGTATGATAAAAATGGAGATGGGAATTAGGTGAGAGAGAGAGGTGATGTGATGGTTTAGAGGTCAGTGGGCAGGCTTAAAAGACTGTTAAAATATTTGTGTGTGCAGTCAGAGTGGGGTAAAATAAACTCATCTTTTGTAAGAAAACAGCCCCAACTGATGTCCCTCTGTCCCAGGATGAGACACTTGCATTCTGCTAGGACTTATCTGTGAGCTCCTTGATAAAATTATGAAGGGCTTTAACTCTCTCCAACAGTCAGCACATACAGAAGATTTACTACTGTTTTAACAGAAAGTGTGCTGGAGGCAGAGAGACAGAAAGAGTGGTACCAGCACATAAGTCTCCAAACAGTCAAAAGAGAATGACAGCCATCTCCTAGGAGAGATTTAGCTCACCAAAAAGCTGCATCACCTTGGTGTTATGAGCGTATGATGGTGGTTTCAAGGTCTGTTTTTGATTTCATATGCAGTTCTGCCACCAGCCTCCATCATCGGGGGTGGCAGGGGATGCAGTGCATTGGTGCAGTCTGCATTGATGGCACCAGCCCAACCTGCCTCTGACTGCTGGAACTGCATTGGTGTAAATCATCTCTCATTCCCCCATGACGCTGTGAGTCACTGATCCTGGCACTGGGCTGTCTTGGCAGGTCTCCCAGAATTCGTTGCATGGTTCTCAGCAGTCAGGGGATGCTTTCAATGGGATTTGTGGGTAGAGGTATATTGACTTCTCTATGCCTTGGTTTCCTCGTCGTTGGAACAAAGCTAATAACCCTTACCCACTCTTTAAAATAAGAAAGGAAAACCTTCATCAAAAAACTTAGCGAACTGTGGTTTATGTAATGCTTTGTGATCCTGTGGAGGAGAGGACTCTAGGAGAGAAAAGTCAAGTTATTATGAATAGTCTGGAAAGGCTCTCTTCCACTTACTGTCGATTGGTTCACACTGACTTAATCTCTCAACTCAGCTGAGCATCTGCTTGCCCAGAATTAGCCCTGGGGATGGGAAGCCCAATTCACATTCTGCTTGCAACCTGCAAGGTGAGGCAGTGATCTTATTCACCAGCTGGAGCTGGTTAATGGGTATGGTCTTGTTTCCTTTTTTAAACACTGAGCTGTCCTACTGAGACTGTCCCTGCTTGTCTTACTCCTTTGTTACCTGATCACAGAATCACAGAGTCATTAAGGTTGGAAAAGAGCTCCAAGATCACCTGGTCCAACCATCCCCCTACCACCTAACCACTAAACCATGTCCCTAAGCACCACGTCCAACCTTTCCTTACACACCCCCAGGGGCGGTGACTGATCAATTTGACTTTGCTTCCTGTTCTTCCATTGGTTTACAAACATTTATAATACAGCAGCTATCACTGCAGCCAAACTTTTTTAATGTCAAGGTCCCCTCCCCAACCATTCCATCTAATCTTTATTAATTAACTAGTTAATAACCCCCAATTATTCTGTAAATAAATGAATGGCTGAGCTGCCTCTGTGTAGTGCTTTCTTCCTGCCAAGCGGCACAGTACCAAATTTACCAATTCAGACTCTTTGCAGCAGATATTTTGATAGAAAGAAATTTGTATTCTGGCACGAACTTTTTGCTCTTGCCTGAGAATGATCCATTTTGAATGCTTTGAGTACAAGGGAGCACTACTGGGAGTACTGCTTGTCTTATGAGCCTTGTGAGGTTCAAGGAATCACAACAGAGCTCCCCACATCCATATGCACCTTCCTAACGCCACAGCTTTTGGAGATGCTCTGCAAAAGTGTTGTGATCTATGATCTGCCACTACATTTGGGATGGGTAGCCATGAGCCTTTCTACACGGGGCCCATGTGGACCTGTTGGGTCAAAGTCTGCTCTCATCTCTACCAGCAGAAACAGGGTGGACAAAAGAATGTGAACGGGATGGATATTTCTCTTCAAAACAAGCTAACAGATTGGAAACTGTGTTGAAAGACAGTAGATCAGAGATGGTTATTGATTGCTAGGTGCCTGATGTCCTGGGTGCTCTTGGGTAAGGTGCTTAGATCTGTACCCTGGCTGCACTGCACAAAAATGCACTGAGGGGTACTGAGTCTTCCCTAGAGTGTCTCATGTGATGCTTTAAAGTCTCACATGAAAAGCTCTGCAGGAGGGAGCAGTTGCTACTAGCAGAATCACATGAGTTTCATGAAACGTGGGTGCTGAGAAGGTCTGCAAAGTCTGACTTTCTCTGTTGTGTTAGCTGCCTTATCTGCCCTCTCCATAGCAATGTTATATTGCTCTATCACACTGGTTATTTACCGTAAGATCCCCAATGCTAACAAAATCAGACTCATAACACTCTTAATTTGCTCACAGATGAGAGCATGGAAGGAAGTACAGGAGTCAAAGTGGGTTCGTTGTCAGCCTGGGCTCCAGATAAACCAATGTCTGATCCAGTTCACTGAGACGTGGGTCATTCTCTTGTGCTTGTGGTTGAGGCTCTACATATTTTGTGGAGATGGGAGCTATTCCCCAATCTCAGTTTCTGATACCGTTCCCTTTGACTCACCAGCAAAGTGACTACGACTTTCAGTTATGCAAGATCAAACTTGTTCTGGTCATGGGCTTTGTCATCCCCCCACAACTCCCTGAAATTAATAGAAAAAATCTCACTGATTTTAGTAACGAACATGTCAGGGCATTAATTTCTTGCTATCCCTCTCCAGAAGGAACCATTTACTACTCTCTCTCTGGAACGGTTGGAGAAATTTTTCACCACTGCACTGATGGAAGAAATGACTCTGCTTAATAGAGGCAGATGGAAAAAATATGAGGTCATTTGGTCACAAATGAAAAACTTGCCTACTGTAGTAGTTTAATGCTGAATTTGCCTACCCCCCTCCATGATTAGATTATTACTTATTCACTTATTCCTCTATTTAATCATATCAAGGGAGGGTGCCCTACATGACCCTTTTGGGTACTTGCTGATTCCTTTGTTCTTTTATTCTGCTTTTAACCAAGATGATTTCCATACAGGTTCCTTTCATAATGAGCTTTGAATTATTTTACTTCATCATCCATGAGGTGCTGTATGGTTTGCTGGTGTCTCTGTCTATCTGAGCTATTCCTGCAAGATACATTACTCTTAAGTGACCCACAAGACCAGCCACCATCCACACTGGATTTTAAGGCTAGTTGAAGCCTTATCTTTCTTATCTCCTGAATGGTGATGACCTCAGAGATTACATTTACACAGAACTTTTGGCTATGTTATAGTGCGTATTTCAGAAATAACAGAAATTGAACCAAGAGATCCAGAGATTGGTAGGGCTCTACCTGAGCTCCAAGACACATGCATTCTCCTCATAGCTCTGGGATCTATTTTTTACATAGTGTTTAATTTCAAATCAAATTTTTCTTGGCCTCAGCTTCCTTATCCATAAAATGGGGATTTTTCTATGGAAGCAAAACTAGGTGTGTAAGAATGAAGTATTACAACACTATTAAATCCTGCATACGAAATGCTGCTTATTCATCTCTTGTGAAGTTGTCCCAGTGAACAGCTACTATTTGTTTAAAAACTGGCACTACGTTTCCTGGTTTTCCTGAGTTACCTAAGTCAATTAAGAGCAATTACACACAGGGAGGCTTCTTGCCTCACAACACACCTGCACAGCACATCCAAGATATAGTAATATTAATCCTATTTTACATAAAACAATATATAGGGAGCAAGATGACTTATGGGCTGTATTGCTTATTCAGTAAGAGAGGCAGAAGGAAAATCATGGGGCCCTGATGACCAGCTTTGTGGTTCAACCATCAAATAATGTCCGCAGTTTATTTCCAGCATTAATTATATTACCTCAGTGATGGAACTACATTGGATAACTTCTTGGGCTCGTTCTTAGACTCAAACTCCATATATCAAGATGGATACCTACCTATGTTTATAAAATTAGAGGATCCTTTCAAAAATGCAAACAAATGCTAGAGATGTATGATAAATATGCAATGACACCTCTGTATCTCTTGCTGATAAAAGAAGCAGTAGTCAAAATTCTGTCTGGAGTTAACTAACCATTCGTAAGCACTCAGTTTATCCAAGCACAACAAAGAACAAGGCTCAGAAAGGTGACTCAAATCCCAAGCCAAGAAAAATATGCTGAAAAGTTGCATGTTCAACTTTCATCCAGAACACAGGAGTTCAGATAGATGCTCTCATGTAACAGGCAGCTGAAAGTTGCCCCCTGAGAGGAGAGCCTGGGAAGAAAACGTGCTCAAAGAAATTCCAGGAAAGCAATGAAGCACTTGAAATGCTGTTATGCTGCCTCATCTCCCAGGCCAAAGGTTATTACCATTAAGATTTCATCCAGCAGAGTATCTGTGATCAGCAGCAGTCTGCATGGCCTTGGAGGGAAGAATACTGGCTATAGAAGGAAACACTTGGAAAATGTGCCTGGCACCTAGCTAGCATTTATGATATTAAGCTACATCAGGAAAAGCTGGCCCTGGGAAAAGTCGACTAGCAAATGCCAGAGTGATTTCTCATAAATCTGTTGCTTTCATAGTTTGGCATGAGTCATGTGAGTCCCAAAATATTCTGGTGTGAGAACACCAGAGGCACGGGTCAGTGTTAGCACCCCTTGTTGGCACACAGTGAGTCAACACAAAGAGCGTGCATCCAGCCATGTTTTCAATTCCTCCATCCACAGTGATCCCACCAACCTGCTCTGAGAAGATATCTCAGCTCGACCTCCACACATGCTTGGAAGAGGAATTTCAGGTTTTTGGATTGGCTAGGTACATCGGACCAGGACGGAAGACCATGCTCCACCAGCAGATAATAACCCTCTCAGGTCCTTCCAAGTATGGTCTGCATATTAAAGATTGGTCTAAAGATTGTCTAATTTATCTCTGCTCTTCAACTCACAACCAGTGATACTACACAATGGTATGTACTTTAGTATCCTGGAAAAATTATGATTTTGAAAGTATGATTATATCAGAAGATCAGCATGTATGAGAGTAACAGAGCTTTCTTAACCCTCAGCTCCCAATATCAGGGATATTAAATAATCTGAGATTAATGGACAGTAGACATCCTGTTCCATATTTATATCTGTTTCAAGGTTGGTGCTTCCATGAAAGTCTGCACATTCCCTTTATAATAAGTAATGATAAAAACAACGAGGTCAGTGAGGCATAGGATGTGACTCATCAGACCAAAAGTCCCTCTCCATTGGGGGTCACCAATGGATTCTCCAGATGGGTCACCATCAAGCCTAGCCTGGCAAAACCTTGTTATTCCTAGACATTTGAGATGTAGAAGAACTCCAGTGAAACCAACCAATGAATATTCTCTGAGTGTCTGAGCAATACAGAAGGTGACTGGCTGGCTTGTTAGAGAGATGTGCTCATTGGAATTTGTTCTGCAATAAGCAAAAATTCGGGGAAATGGACCAAACTAATGAGGAGAAGGATGAGCTGACTTAGAGACATTACAGAGAGAGTTTTCAAATACAGCCAAAAGTGGAAGGAACATTCACTCATGTCTGGTAGGTGGAATAAATCCCTGAGATTGACATCCTTCATAGCAGTGAGGTGCACTACCCTGTGGGATGGATCTGCTGTGTGCTGGGAAATGTGACCATGAACAAAATATCTCTCCAGGACAATTGCAACTTTAATTCCATCACCTAGGTGGGGAGGGGACATGCTTCTTTGTGTTATGTTCATTTAAAACACAGGATCGGAAACACTGTTACAAAAAAAAATATTCCCATCATGCCGTGTTTTTATTAAAGCCAGTGGGTTTCAGATGGACTGGGAGCCAAGCAATGGTTGTGCAAAAGCTGATCAGAAGCCTGAGCAGTGATTAAGGAGTAAGTTTATAGAAGAAGTTGGCAGGTGATGAAAGGAGATTGTCAGGTGATGCCATCACAAAAGGCAAACAAATAAAAACAAATTCAGGGAACAGCAATTTCATTCTGAAGGCAGAAGAATCAACATGTCTAAAAAGAAAGTGAAGGGAGTGTAGAGAAGAAGGAGAAGAGGCAAGACTGCCTATTTCCAGCCTGAGCAGAGAAAAACAAGTTGCAGACCAGATTGTCCAATGAGATACTTTATTACTTCAGCTCCCTGGCAATTTATTGCCATCTATTTTTCTTCATATTTTACAAAAGTACTGAATCCATCTCCCGAATAAAGTGTCCATTATATAGAGTCAAAAATAACCTTGCAGGCCTAATATGATCTGGACTGTGGAAGGAGCAATGAGTCAAATGCATTTTTTTTTTCTTTCTTTTTTTTTCATTTTTTTTTTTTTTTTTTTTCCAAATAAACAATCATATGAAAGTGGTAACCCAGTTTTAATAGCATCACAGCATTCAGTGGGTGGGATGCACTGAAGAGAGTGGAGTCAGAAACCCAGTCTTTCCAAGACTAGAACCTAATATTATGGTTTAGTGCTGCCTCTTACCAAAATGAGGGAGCAGGTTATCAATGTGCAGACCCTGAGAACACATGGAGATGTAAACTGCTTTCTGATATCATAGAATCATAGAACAGTTTGGGTTGGAAGGGATCTTAAGAATCTCATCTAGTTTTATCCCCCCTGCCATGGACAGGGACACCTCCCACTAGACCAGGTTGTTCAAAGCCCCATCCCTTCTGGCTTTGCATATGGGATGGTGCATCAACAACTTCTCTGTCAATGTTTTGTCTTGAGCAATAGAATTCTAGGGGTTTACATAGACATCATCCCAATGAACCTTCTTAGATTCTTGACTTTGTCATCAGAGAAAAGAGAAGAAAAAAACAGGGTATCACATCCCGGATGGGATTCTAGGTGTTTTATTTGTGAGAAATACGAGACATCTCATCTCAAGTTTCATCTGTTGGAAAGTAGGAAGTGCAAGAAGTAAAACTGAATATTATAGAATCATAAAATCGTAGAATGGTTTAGGTTGCAAGGGACCTTGAAGACCATTCAATTCCAAACCCCCTGCCATGGGCAGGGACACCTTCCACTAGACCAGGCTGCTCAGAGCCCCATCCAGCCTGGTCTTGAATATTTCCAGCAATGGGGCATCCACAGCTATATCCAATATAGAGGGACATATTGATGATGAAGCTTAGAAAATGATGGAGGATTTCTCAGAGCAGCTCTTATTTTCACTCTTCTGGCTGTAGTCACACTAGCCTTATCTAATTTCCACTGCAGTGGACTATGCTCATGACAAGAACAATGTTATGAGATGGAGTCAAGTTGAACAAGCAAGACTTTTCTTTCTCTGACCTGTAAGATTCGTTGATTGCTTTTCCTCAGAAGAAGAATGAATACCTCTTACCTCTCAATCTCAGCTCTAAAGGAGCTCTTTCAAGTCAAACAAGAGTGTTCACTACCTCTCCATGAGAGAGGGCAAAGTTATTTCATCCACGTCCCAGACTAGGGCTTCAGGCACAGGGACATGGAGCAAGCTTTTCAAGGTAATCTAAAATTTTCAGGAATCCTGATAAGTGAGCAGCAGCTTCCTGCTAAGCCAGCCATTTTCCTAGCAGATCTTGCAAGCCCTTCTTTGCAGGACACCTCTGTCTTTTCAGGCTCAAAGAGTTAAACTGAATGGAAATGGCTGGGAAGACAGGCACACAGCTCCAGGCTCTTTTTGCACTGGAAATACATTCTGTTGACTGTCATCTGTGTATACCTAACCAATTACTGCAACAATGTAAGAAAATTAAATACATTATCTCGGCTTAAGAAAAAATAGAAAAGCTAACAGCTGCCACTTCAAGTGGGAAAAAAAAATAATCCTGGAACACATTTCTCAGACTCCTGTAGGGCCGTCTTTCACAGCAACACAACAACTATCCTAGGCATAAAAATAAATAAACAAACAAATAAATAAATAAATAAAAATCCCGCCTTGGGTAGAAGGGCATATCAGCCCTCTAGCATTACTATTACGTCATTTAATGCCCATTGCCTGGATTAATAGGCATTTCAATCAGAAATACTTTTTTGGAGCAGAACTTGGCTGCAGCTGCTTTCCTTTCTGGGGATCCCCTACAGTGCTCTATAAAGCAGTAGATTAAATACTGATGGAGCAGTGCTGGGGAATAGCAATTGTAGCCGTGGTGATTGTTCACACTTATGCCTGGACATTAGATCTTGGCATCAGAGTGAAAGAATATTAGCTGAAATGCTGGGGTCATGCTTTGGTATACTAGGACTCATATTTAGAAGGTACATATATATATATATATATCAGAAAACACCTTCAAAGTGCTGAAAGCCTGTTAATTATACTTGCTATGACAATCTGTAGTCTAGGTGGAGATACATATACTGGTGATAACATTCTAGCTTTGAAAATCCAGGTATTGGGTGGATTTATTAATGGCAGAATTGTTTCTCTTTAAACATAACCATTTCAGGAGGTTCAATATCTAATAAGGGTTTTGGATCAGCAATGTTTCTCTTGGCTGTCCTACAGATACCTAGCAAAATCTTATGTGTTTTTGAAGCAGTCTTAGACAAGAAAGTATTTAGAGAAAGAAATGGTCAGCTATCTTTTGTCCCTTGCTCTCCATCCAAAGCCACTGGGGATGAGAATTGCCTGTCTGGGGAAGTAAAAATCACTGTTTTTTTATGATGCAGAGAACACAGATGGTGGTACTCTGAGCATGGGCAGACTGCTCGCCGTGTGTACCCATGCCCTACCATCCCAGTAACCCAGTCCAAAGCTGCTTAACCCATAGGTTGATGGGAAGTGCTGTGTCTCATCATGCCAAAGCTGAAATCAGCAGAAGTGGCCTGTATCATGGGATGCTGCTTGGCAGGAGCTGTACAGAAAGCCCTCCACTGCAGTGCTGTGCTGATGTATGTGGCCTGCCTCTCCAGCCAAATTCACTATGCTCGGGTTTGCTCTGTTGTCTGGGTCCAGGAACGGAGAGCTGGCTTCTGTGCTCTCCCCTGCTGTGCCTCGCCTTGATCAGGCATGTTTAATTCTTCACTCATTACCTTCAGCGTGGCTGGTACCTGGCTATTAACTGTCGTCACCATCAGCCTAAAGCAGCACGACAGCCTTGCTGTGATGGCTCACATCCAAACCCATGTCCCTGGTGCAGCAAGTCCTTCCTGCTGCCAGCAATGTGAGGAATCAGAGCTCCATGGGGCACTGCAGACCTATACCAAGATAACACTGCCTGACACAGCTCACTCCTATTTTCTTTCAACCAGCATCACAGAGTGGTTCTTAAAACACTGCAGCATCCTGGGCTTGGACAGTAACTTTGCCCTCCCTGGGGACAGAAATATACCAGGAAGAGTCTTCCCCCTGCATTTTCCCAAAAGCTGAGAGGGGGCAGAAGATGTTTTCTGCCTCTTTCCAACCTTGCATGGGAAGGTCACAGATCCCTACCTGCTGCCATCCCAAATGACAAGCAGTTTGAGTCCGTGTAGCTTGCGTGGAGAGGAATACAATTGCTTATATGGATCTGACAGCAGATCTAATGCTATACTCAGGCTTGCTAATGCTCTATAAATGTCAGCCTTGTCTGCTTTTGAGCAGGTAAGGGAAAAGAGCAAAGGCTGCTTGAGCTCCGTGTTACTTCAATTTGAGTAACACTGCCAGAGCCAGGTCTAGCAAGCTGCAGATCTAAAATGTAGCTCTACAGGTCTCCGACATCCTTAAACACCTCTCCCCGTTCCCCCAGAGGACACTGAGATCTGGGGCCTGTAGGGATGATGTGAGATGGCATCGGAGGCATCCCAGAGGGACGTGCAGCCCGAGGCTCGTAAGTGAAAGAAACAGAAAAAAGATGCGCTGCTGGGTGGAAATGTAATTCTCAGGGGTGCAACAAGCTTGACTAAACAGCTTGTCACCACCTCTGCTCACTCAGATGAGGCCATTCCCCTGTTTCCCCACAACAACAACAACAAAACAAAACAACAACAACAACAACAACAAAAACAGGCACTTCTGGTCAACCCACTTGGGTATCATCCGTCTGCTCCTCCCCAGAGCAGCTGGCTGGGGATGTCAGGTTTTCAAGTGCATCCTCGGGATAACAGCACAATTGCTGCTTTACTCCTAAATTATGTATCGCCCCCTCCCAGCACACACTCACAGCAGGTGTCTGTCTCAGGGCAGTACAAGGGCACTGTCAGCTCCACACTTGTCATTCAGGCGGAGAAGTTTAAGAGGAGATGGTCCTGCTGCTGATACAGGGCAACCTCCTCTCGTGGAGCTTCCATTTGCTTTAGAAATGAAGTCAGCTAGGTCAGCAAATTGAGAGCCATCACTCTGATGGCTTTCAGACAAAGGAGAAGTAGGGAGCTGGAGTGTTAAGCCCTCTGTTGAAGGGAGGTGACCTCCAGGTTGATGTGCAAAGGGGTGGATTAGCAGTGACCACCAGGAGGAGGAATTTTTTAAACCACTCAGAACTGTCTTACCTAGTGTATCTCTTGCCATGTACATTTGCCTTCTGAGTCAGGAAAAAAAAAAAAAAAAAAAAAGTTTATTTTTGAGCATCTTTACTGAATCTCTGTTTTCTATTGTTCTGTGTTCTAGCTCTACCAGTATTATACAAGATTATGTTTTCTGCAGCAAAATCCATCCAAAGCTTTCCAGTTTACCTTATATTTTTCAGTCAAATGTGAAAATGAGGAGGCCCAAATAAAGCAGTGAAGCAGGAGGGTCACACTGTTTTTATGTTACCCACTGATGTCCAATTTTCATGTGGCTTATGACCCGTGGTCTCCTTGAATAATGACACTATGCTGTTTCAAAGCATGGCATGACTTATCGTGTTCCTCACCAGAAAAAAAGGTCTTCCCCTCTTGCTGTGCATTCAGAGTGCTGCTCTGAGATGTGCCCCATAAGTGGTATGGACAGGGCGAAGCTGAACTTATCTCCAGGGTGGGATGCAGAACTGGAGAAGGGAGTTTAGTGAAGCTCCTTTAATGTGCATGATGAATGGCTGACCTGAGGGGACGGACTGCAGCAAGTGACCTTTCCGACATCAGACCTCCTTCACCACAGCTTGAATTATTCTGTGATCCTTGCAGAGAGGACCCAGGGATCTGTCATTATAGATTCAAAATGGCTGTTAAAGCTCTTTGCCCTGGACCTGACCTGATTTGCTTCCTGATGCCAAGTAGGCATCGTAATTGTTTCTGGAAAATGGGGAGCTTTTCCCTTGTGCACACACACAGACGCAAAACCTCTTCCCAAACATCTAACCCACGCTCGTTTTTCTCCTCGGACTCTCCTTTAGGGTGATCCTTCCAAAACACTGACCTAGTGACCCCATTCCCTCCCCCCTCCACCCCAGCCCTGCCCCCAGAAAGCCTCCAATTAAATCCAAAATTGCCTCTGTACAAAAGCAGCTCTGTCAGCTCCATTCAGAGAGGAACAAGTGGCTTGAATAGCTCTGGGCGCATTGGAAACCGAGAAACAGTGTGGTCTTGTGTTGAAGTTGAATGGTGGCGAGGGGGGCGGTTGGAGGTTGAGGGGGAACGTTGAATCAGTTAAAGTAATTATTGAGTCATTCGGGGAGGCTGGGGAGGGAGGAGGATTCATCCCGAACAAAGCCCTGCGACAGACACATAAGACATTTCACCCCTTAAGGAGGTCTTGGGCAGAAAAGGAAAGTATCAGGTATAAAGCAGCTATTTGTAGAAGTCAGAGCTATTGTGATGCTCTGGCCTCTAGTTCCTCTTTAGAGATGGTTGTTCTTGAGCCTAGCTTGTCTTCAGATCTCTGTTCAATTCAGATAGCCTAAAGGTCTGATTTGCTTCTGTTGGTGCAGGCAGTGCCGCTGAGTGTATCACATACACAAGGATTTAATTGCTTCGTGTTAACGGTGGTGTCATGTAAATGGAGAACCCAGAGGAATGCTGTCAGGGCCATTATGGAAAGACCTCTGTCATTTGTCTGACAGTTAATGCTAATCTGACAGCCTCCCAAGCAAAATATTTCACAGGTAACCCAAGCCCTAAATACTGTCACCCATCAGTATCCCAAACCCTAAATACTGTCAGCCATCAACTCAGCAGGAAGAGCAGACCCCTTCACACAGTGACACTATCCATCAGAAACTAACCCACATCAAGAGGAAGAAATTAAAGGCCAGGAGATAAACCCTCCAGCAGGGAGATGAGGCAGCAGTCCAAAAACACCAGCGGCTTTCTACAGAGGTTGCTCCACTGCTGCGGGGAATATGCATCTCTCCTAGAGCAAGCTGTGGTGCAGAAGCAGGAAAATTAGGCTCTTTTACTCTGTCACAAAGACTGGGTTCCTTCTTACATCCACTAAAAAAAATTAAAAATAAAATAAACAAACAAATGAAACCTCTTTCTGCTATCAGGAAGATCTCAATACATTTTTGGACCAACCTGTTGATGCTCTGCATTTAAGACCAAGCTGTGAATAAGAACCAGAGGAGACCGAGAAGACAAGATTTGTAGCAACAACTCATTTTATCCAACCATTCTAGTCCAGAAAACTCTGTCCAAGTGTTCATTTTCCTGTGTTTTGTCTGTCCACACTGAAAAGTGAGTCCCAAGGTGGAAGTTAGTGAGTAGTCAGCTTCAGGTAATGATCCAACACAATTTGTATTTTTCCCTAATGAGAGATCAGGATTTCAGCACATTTATTAGTTATTTTCACTTATTCAATTATTTGTTCCTTGGTGAATGCAGGTTTTTTTTTTCAAGACCACATTCATTACAAAAAAAAAGGAAGAAGAGCTATTTGGGATGCCGTGCTGGTTAGCGATATCGGTCAGAGCCGTCACAGATTGCTGCTTCTGCTCCTCGTTGGGCAGTGTACGAGAGCCCTGCTGTCAGAAACGCTCTTGTGTGAGAGTAAAAATCAGTTCATGTTCATTCTCTTCCCTTCCAGAGTCAGTTTTCCCTGTCAGTGAAATAATCGCTGTTTATTATTATTTGTTCAAACTGCAGTCGTTTCTTGAAGCCTCAGTCACCCCACAGAAGCAGTGACAATGTGCATGTCTAGCACACAAGGGGTTAATAGCAGAGCCTAAGATTAGGATAATCAGATATCTGTTTTTTTTTTTTTTTTTTTTTTTTTTTTTTTTTCTTTTTCAGAAAATCTGAGTAAATAGTCATATGAGATCTCAGAGTTTGAGGATTTTGACAATATTGCCTTCTCTCCTCCTTCGCTTTACAAAGTCACAGCCTTACAGAGCTAGTCACTAGAAAACACACTAAATCTTGGATAGATCCTTTCCCCCCGAATAACCAGAGTCAATAATAATAATAATCGCACTAAACTTCAGTGGAAGGTACATCCACTGCATGCACTGCCCAATGCATGGCAAGAAAGTGCCCAGGAGTAATTTAGCCTTAGATTTGGTCTGTTCTTGCCTGGGTAAGCTGTGTTAATGTGTCTGAGATGTTCCCAAAGTGTGAGCTGGTCCGCACAGGACTTAATGGGTTATCCTCATGGCTCTGTGCTGTGCCAATGCTAAAATGCACTCAGGTGCTTCTAAAACAGGGAGGTTTAACTCATAAAAATTCCTTCTTGCTCCTCAGCACAGACCCGGGGCCCGTCTCAGGCTCGAGCGTCCCTTCCTCGCAGGGTGCTCACAGCTCCTCAGACTCATCCCTCCAGCCTGGAGCTGCTGCCTCCTCTCGCACGGGAGCAAAAGGCGCTTCTCCAAGAGGCTGAGTCACGGTTTGGCGCAGCCCAAGACAATGGCATCTCCTAGCAACGCCGAGCCGATGCTAATGGGATCCTTGCACGTGCAGGGATGCAACAGGCGTGTGTAAAGGCTGACACTGCTCTCTGCTTCACCTGGCACTCCTGCTCCACCTGGCTCACCTGGTTCCTGGAAAGATGAGGCTTTAAAGCAGACCTTCTCCTGGTCCATCCTCTGACCCACACTGCCAGGAGTGACAGCATCAAGACAGCAGATAAATCCTGGATAAATGAGGAACCGGCAACGGGGCTCAAGCTGAGCTCCATCTCAAAGGGAAGTTGCTTCACACCCATCTTACAGCAGGCAATTAGTCATAGCCTGTTAATGACTTGGCTGGCCTTTATGGGAACTACTCCCAGGTGGAATCAGGATCTCTCGAGCCTGACTCAGAGATGCTGTCCTGACAGAAATATTGTGCATCTCAAGGCCTGAAAAGGCCCATTACCTCGAAGCTGAGCTTGCACTCACTGCGGCTTTTGGAGCACATGCTTACTGCTACGCTGGGATCTCACAGGTGCTTAAGGAGCTGTGAAAGCAGTGTTGCCTCCTGCTTGTGCTATCAAGCTGGAAGGAGAATGTTTTGAACACTTTCTACCCTAAAGGAGCTGTGAACACGTTGTCCATGGCACGACTTCAGCAAAGCAGAGGCAAAATAGCAGAGGCAAAATATCCCATCAGTACAATTTTAGTGAGGGCCTGTTGCTCTAAACAAGTCATTGAGATGCCCCTATGTATTTGTAAAGTACCTAATGAAGTGGGGTGCAGTTTTAGCCACAGCTTTTAAACCCTTCCATGATACTTTTTAAAGTCCTCCTTTTACAGCCCTTTCCTCCACCCTCGATAAAGAGGAGGGCAGGTTTACAACAGTCATTGCAGGTAATAGAGTGGAAGCAGGGCAGTGAATAACTCTGGTTATGCAAGAGGTGATTAAGGTCTGAACTTTTTTCAGCAGACCATTCAAGTCATAGCTTCCCCAGGATGGGTTTAAAAAAGGTGACTTAAGACTTTAGTTATCTTTACATTTTCCTAATTTCACCTCTCTTCCTGCCTGGCTTCACTTCCATTTCCTTCTAGGCTGTTCCTCCTCTCAATATTACCTTCCAAAATCATGTTTAAGATTTGGAGAATGATAGAGGACAGCATTAGCCTAGAAGGACGGAAAACTAAAACAACAGCCTTTTATTTTCCCTTTCTTTTCTCTCTCTAGCCTGACATCCTGATATTTCTTGAAAAGTTCTATATGTTTCACAGAGAAAGCATGCAAAGCGGGCAGGCCTTGTCAGGATAAATGAAATGCATTCTGCCTCTACAAGGTATGAGCTGACTGTATCATTATCAGCAATGGTAATAAAAAAAAAAAAAAAAAAATGCAGCTCTCTCACCTTAAGGGGATTTGAGTCACTGACATTTTAATTAACAAGGTTCCCGTCTCCCAGCATCAAGTCTGCATTCTGCACAATCTTCTTTTTTGCTGTAATGTATGGAGATTAGATGTCCTTTGCCCTGCATGGCAGCAAAGCCACGTGGAAATGACATGTCCTACTGCATATTGTGATGGGGACTGGTCTCAAAGCAAAACGAACAGCCACACACCTAGCATCATCTGTTTTGCTCTTTTGAGGGGCAAAAACATAGAGGAAGCAGTTGGAAGAAAGCAGACTGCTGACAGCCAGTCCGTGCCAGTCACAAAGAACAGCCAGAAAAAACTTGAGATGCTCAAAATACACAAAGCCAGAAATAAGTGAATGGACAGACTGCTCTAAAGAGGAAAAACTGGAGGTAGAACCCAACACAAAGGTCTGGTAAAGATCATCTAAGCCACTGAATATTTTCTGCAGAGAGTGCAGATAACTGTGCAATACATCTTTACTCCAGAAAGCTCTGTAAAGTCTTTCTTCACAGCCTCACAGACCATGAAACAGGCAGCTCAATATGTCTTGGCTATTAGAAAGGTGAGGCAGGTGGTCTCTTCCCCTTTCCTCCTTTGACATTCATTTATGAAGGTAAAAAATGTCACCAAAAATGAACAAAACACACTTTTTGCTGCCCAGGGGAAGGAATAGTGTCTATGACGCAGCAAGTAACTGCAGATGGCTGGAGGGATCCCAAGGAGAGGAGGGATGAAGGTGGCTTTGTTTCTAATAGAAAAGCCTATAGACAAACAAAAGAGAGAACATGGGTATTTCCAGCATCCCTGCTGGCAGTGGAAAAATATAAACCTTTGTCTAGGTGATATGAAGAACCAGGTCGGCACAAAGCCAACATCTGCCACCTAAGATCTTCACCTAACCCTTCCATGGATTAAACCTGATATTAGTGAACAATATGAAGCACAAATAGAAAAATCAAAGTCTATGTGTGTATGTGTACTCTAAACTGTGGAAACTAGTTGCAAAAGGGGCAGCAGCTTCTCCGTCTCTGGGAGATATTAAACTGAGACTGGATCTAATTCTCCTGCTCAGCCTGAGTTAGAGGATTTTTTCAGAAACTGCTGTGTGAAGCTCTCTGGTTTGCTCCACACAGATGGTAGATCATCACGTTCCCTTCTGACTTTAAAATATTTCTTTGTAGAGTAGCCTTGCAGGTATTCTATTCTCTTCCATGTGCCAACAGCAAGGATCTCCCTTCACTTAGAGGTGTTTTGAAAATCAACCAATACATGAACAAGAGAAATATGACTTCAATTTTTAAAAACATGGGAGTCAGATGCATACAAGTACCTATCACCTATTTGGATGTCCAAGAGGCACTTTAACACCTACAACCAGAACTGACACCACATGAAAAAAATGGGCTTTCAAAATGAGGAATTATCTTTTGCTGGTGGAGGTTCTGGGAGAAGGCAATAGAGCCCTGAAACATCTTTAAAACACTTTTATTTGGTATACTTTAGGAAACTTTTAGAGAAAAAAAAAAAAAATAATGATAATAATAATAATAATATCCCAGTCTAAAACCAGAATGCTCAGCACCCACAAGACTTGCCTGAACATAATAGAAATACAGACACAAGAGTCCATCCTTCAAGCTCCAGTCTTTTTGAAAGTCCATACAGCCACAAGATGGAAGATGACTTTTGCAAACTCCAACTCAGTGTGTTGGCAAGACCTAAGATTGCCCTTATCCTGCCTCCTGGCAGTCACTCTAATATAAACCTGTACAGCTCTTTCCTACCAGCACATTTGCCTCTGGGTATTATATTGTCTCGACACAATCCATTTTTAAACACCAAAGCTGCCAGTTAGCGCTATGTTGAATTGTGTGTCTGGAAACCAAATGGCTCTTTAAAAATAGAGAAAATTGTATTTACAGTAGCAGTTACTGTGTCATCACTATCAAATGATTTTTTCAAACATGGTCTTTTCAATGAAACACTTTTCTTTTCCCCACCTTCTAGCACAAAGGTCACCTCTCAACTCTCTTTCATCAGAGTTCCTGTTATAAACCCCTTTAAAACAGTAGTAAGAATGGCTTGGTGGTTGTTTGCAAAACGTGTTCTTTCCTAAAATTTAGCTTCATCCATCATATTAGTAAACTCTAACCACCAGTTTTTTATTCAAACATTGCTCATGACTACAGAGTTTTGTAGGTGTAACTTGTCTTTGCAAGCAGCAAATCATGCTCGGTCTTTGAGCAGCATTTTGGGTGTTTTAGATAACAGAGCATTTTTTGCTTTTGGGGCCCAGCAAGAAGGTCTAAGCTCTTTATTAGAGAGGAAGAGAGAACCACACGTAGATTTTGGCAACCTCTTATGCATGCAGTAGATGTGGCAAGTATGGTTTATGGGACCAAAGAATTTTTGTCAACAGACCTACATTCTTCCAAATGAATATTATAGCCAGATAGGACTGAAACACCTGGCCATGTTAAGGCACAGTTGGATACTATCCATCGCCAGATGCAGCCTTCCCAAACCTAGATCCATCCTGCTTCCCACAAAGCAATAAATCTGAGATAGAAGTTTATCTAAAGTCCCATACAGGTACCACAGGGATGGGGAAAATATGTGGAAGGTGAAAGCAAAACAGTTTTGACTGTGTTCTTTCCAACCTGATAAATATATGAAGGACTATAAACCCAGGCAGAGATCAGAGAGAAGTGAAGAGCCCCATTTCCCAAAATATTCTTTTACCTGGTGTTGTGAGTCTATGTATAAGTAGAAAAAAAGAATGCTGTGCTGTTAACATAACAGCACATGGAATGAGGGAAAAGAGGGTGACAGTAGATATAGTGACAAAACCCCTTAACGGGTACTTCAGATACTTGGGCTCTGCTTTTATTTCTAGCACTGATCATACTAGACAGTGGTGTCACTTGGATGGTCCCTGACATGAGACAGAATTTATTCAACACAAGGTCCCTAGTAAAAAGAGGTGGAAGAAAAACTAAACAAACAAATAAACAAAAACAAATAGAAGCAGTGATAGCTGTTTCCCTTCTAAGACTGTGAAAGAAGTGACAGCACAGTGGCTTTCAGAATTGCCATTACGACCCCAAATAAGATGACGATGGTACTTAGGAGCTGGTGTTACAAGGTGGTTGGAAAATTAGTTGAAGAAACAAGAACAACACACTGGGGAGGGGACCTGGGGAAGCTGTCAATGGCAGCCAAGTCTGCTGGGGATTCCCTGCTTCCCACATGAAAACATTCAGAAACGGAGCTGGGGTGCACATCTGTAACTCCACAGGATTGCCGTAACTACCATCAAACCAAATATCTTATAGTTAAGCTAAAGCCTGCCTTTCAGAAAGACAGGCAGCTCTGACTTCAGATTTTGAGCAATGGAAAATGTACCACTTCCCTTGGGAAGCTGCTGTAGCATTTAATTAATTTTGCTGTTAAAAATGTTTGCCATGGTTCCAGCTTGAATTTGTCTATGCTGCTCGAAGGAAGGATCTTCATCAAGACTGTTAGCAATTTCTGGTACTTAAACTCTACCTTCATAAGATCTTCTTCAAACACTTGATAAATGTTAGAGAAACCTCACAACATCCCTGTGAGACATAAAAATGTAATTATCTTAGCACGTTACATGGATGAGAACAAAGGGAGAGAGCAATTAAAATTCTGCTCAGGCAAAGCTGAGACATGAATCAAGTGGGATTCCCAGGAAGAAAACCTGGCACCTTGATTCCCTGCTCTTGCTGCACCATAACACTCCTGTGTCCGTGTTTCAGAAGCAGTCACAGTTATGTGTCCTTCACAGCTCGAGAAAACCCCAGAGGGGATGATCTCCACAGTGCGGAGCCACCACTTTTAGGAAGTGCTGAGGGCACCAAAGAGCAGGAAGGATCAGTCCTTCTCTGCTCTGCATCCAGCAGCTTGCACTGGTCCATGGAGGAGCACAACATTTACCCTCTTTTTATCAAGTTATGCAATGCAGGAAGCTTAGTGGGGAGTCAGGCCTCTCTCCCCCAAACACAGCAAGAAAGACAGCAGTTAGTTTAGAAACACCGGCAATTTCCAAGCCATCTTGGTCAGTTATCTAATTCTCTCCATCCCCTAACAAAATCTTCACCTTTACTTTCTGCTAACTGCTTGGTCAGTGACCAATATTTTGTATCTCCACAAGCACTTTCTCCACTGCTTAGCCTCCAATGTCATCAGCTCTTTGCAAAAGGGATTATATGACATGGTTGGCTTGATGACCTAGAAGGTCCCTTCCAGCCTTATGTTGTAGTAGAATATTAATGACTCTGCTAATTCAGAGCTGTCTGACCTCCACTCTGTACAGCCACAAGCAAGATGATCTCTCGCTCATTATAGCTGTCGTGTTCTCAAATAACCTCTTCATGTAAAATGCATGTGCAGTTTTCTTCCTCTTCTTGCAGTATAGTGATTTCTCTCTACCCAAAAAAGCCACTCACTGTTCAGATTCTCTTGCCTGTAATCATCTGGAAAACATTCCTCTGCTTTTAGAGGATATTTTCCTTTTATTCCTAACAACTACAAGTATACGTCTATAAAATAAACAGGCTTCGTAGCCTAAAATAACTGGACTTCAAATCTGGAAGGAATCTGATGTGATGTGTTTATCTCCTAATCCCCCCACCACTAAAAAATGTAAGTAAGGATTCAATTAATTGAGATGGGTAAGCCAAGGGGGGCATTTCTATTCTTTCAGGTGAGGATAGCCCCCACTTACCCTCAAGATTACACCTGCCTACCTGCTATATCAGAAGCTCATAAGAAGAGCCAAACATATATATGTGTGTGTATATATATAAATATATATATATATACATTTGTCCACATCCAGCAAACCACCTGAGAATCTCTTGGCAGCACTCATGTTGTCCAGGAGGCAGGAGACTGGGTGGAAGGGGATGAGAAGTCGAGCACACCACAACACTGGTCCAGAGCCAACCCTTCAGGGCAATGCAGGCAGACTGAGGCTTTTTCCTTCACTTGGAGGAGTTTCGAGAAGAACTAAAAATTCTCTAAATCTTAGTAGACCTTTTGGGTCTGTCTAAGAGACGAAATCATGGAGCAACCCCTCATAATGCACCTTACAGTCATGTAAAAAGCCTTCATTTTATCTAAAGATCCTGTGGGAAACTCATACACAGGATGTTATGCATGAGATAATAATGATAATAATAATAGATTTTTGCAGACTTCTCAGTAAGTTTTGGGAATATCAATTTTATGCCTTATAAATTCAGGCTTTTATTCAAAACTAGGCCAAAAAGAGATGTCATAAGAAAAGGAATCAAAAACATAAGTGAAAATAGGAGGAAAAGACTATCACCTCTACCATACAATATCAGATTGAATCATATTTCAAAATAGACTGAAAGTTAGATTTAGTCTGACCAAGGACAAGCAACAACTGTTCGCAATGATACAACATACTGTAAATCTTATGTCAGAGACTGGATAATAGGAGATTTCTACCCTAGAGCAGCATTTTGCTGGCACCGGATTCATGTCCATGCTGAGGTTCCCACTTGCAGGTAAAATAACACCCTCAGTTCCTTGCAACTTAATATCTGAAGCTTGGGAAAGATTTACCCCACCAGGCTGACCATCTGTTAACCTTCCTCAGCCCCTTTAAACTGCTAAAGATATCAGTAATTGTCTTCCTTGTCTGTCAGTTTTGCAGAAATGATACTGTCTTTGCATTTCTGTCATGAAATATTTGTATTATTTTATTTTTATTTTTTTTTTTTTCTCTATTTCATGATTAATGTTCTCATTAAAATTCCTTTTACAGATAGTTATTCAACATTTTTTGACTTTCTGGAGCTCATTCCTTAAACTTTTCTGGTTCCAAGCTCATGTCTAGTCAACATCTGCTGCGTGCCAATAGTCTACAGCTCGTAAAGCCTTATGCATACCCAGCAATCTTGCAGCTCATGGGGAAATCTGAAAGAAAACTCAACAGGAAAGCCACATGTCCTGCTAGATTTTACTCTACAGTGTGCACAAATCCTCCTCCCATCTCAGAATGCAAGCCTTTTCTAAAGAGGAGTCAAACAGATTGAAAAAAATAATAAATCCGAATATTGAATATATATATGTTTATCCTATAAAGATCTTCCCTGTTTTGTTGGAATGGTGGAAATGTGAGCTCTTCCTGTGCCAAGGCAGTTAGACCAAGGTTGGGCAGTGGAAAATAGTCCGTTGGGACCACTTGGACTAATAGGGATGAATAAGTCCATTAAGTGAAAGGCCTTTTCCATTTCTGACTAGCCATGACCTAAGGAACAAAACACACCAGAGAACAGGGATCTCTCTCAGGGAAAGACCTGCTTATCAACAGGAAAGTATTGAGCGCAGTATTTTGTTTTAGTGAAATATTTGGCATGTCCTGCAGTGATCAATGCCAGAGCTTCAGAGAGAACGATAGCAATAGACTATAATTAGCTGCGATAGCTCCTTACAAAAATGAGTATATTCTGGCTTGAATAATCCATGAACCACTGTGTTATTTATGACATTTGCAGCATTTGTTTTCCTCTGATAATGTGGGGTGTTTAGGTTTGGGGTTTTTCATTGTTTAATCTGACCAGACACAGTGTTTTAATTACTAAGCACATAAATAAATAAATAAATAGATAAATAAGCTTCAGGAAAATATATATATATATATATATATATATATATAAAATTCAAGTTTTCACTCACAGAAGGAGTGGGGAGGGAGCAACAGGATGTGAATTTCTTCTTTCTCCATCAATTACATGTCTTCCCAACAACACAGTATACAGACAGCTTAATTGGAAGACAGGAGTGATTGCTTCTCTGGGAAGGACCAGGTTCCTCAGCTTTCTGAGCATGATTTCTCGCCAAGCAGATGGAAGGTTTCAGCTGTTCCCCCAAGGTTGCCCAGATGAAGTACCCAAGGAAGTGTTTGGCCAATGTTCTGCATCTGACTGATGTCTCCGCTCCCAGCAAGTTGACTGGGATTTTTGCCGGTTTATCCCAAGGGGTGCAATGTTTAGTCAAATTCCAGCTAGCAAAAGTGGGCAGAGGTACTGAGCATTAGCAATTAATTTAGATTGTCAGGCCAAGATAATGAAGTGAATTCACAAAACAAGTACAGCCAGTTATTCCAAGGCTGGGTCTTCAGTTTACCATTGCTCCCTTTGTCTTTATTAGACCATTTACTGGGAGATGTGGTCTCTGCCTTCCTGCAAGGATTAGCAGAAGGGAATATAATTTTTTGCTTTGGGTTATAGAAGTATCAGTCCTCCAGGAGATAAGGCTTTGATCCAGCTAATAACTTTGCATGAAAATCAGTAGGTTACACTTATAATCAAACCAAAGCCTCTCACACACCTGGTCTGAAGCAGATGGATGCTCACAACAAAACCACTTCCTATCCCATGACCATCACCATTTAGGAGAGTCCACAAACCAAGAACCACACAAATTTATTTCTCCAGATAGCTATCCATCAAGAAAATCTTTCACTTTCTGACAACAAAAGGTCATTTTCATCTAAGATTCTGAACCTTTATTTCAAAGGCTTTCTGTACCCAGATTTCACAAAACACCTCTTCATGGTAGCTGCTGCACAGAGGTTGTGCTGAACTGAAATATTTTGTTTCCAAGAGGCAAAGCAACCCCTAGCATGCACAATCAGTTGGAAATATTTACTGCTCACCCCACCCTTCCCAAAGGAAAACTGACATATTTCCCAGCTGGAAATAAAATTAATCTAACATTCATATACTGTAATAATTCATATGTTGTTAAGAGACTGCTGAAGTACCTGATATCTCAGCTAATGATTCATGGCATAAAACTGTGTACTGTACAAAAACCAACACACACACATATACCCGTGCACACACACACACACACACACTTTATGCATTGCCTGTTACCCAGATCAAAGGGAGGGTGATGATTTTAATACTGCTACCCCAAGAATGATATTGGGTATTGGATTTCTGGACACTTCTGAGTCAACTAACACCAATATATGGTTCTCAAAGATCTTCTACAAACTTGGCTTTGAGGTGTGCCAACTTGATAGAAGATCTCTATGTGCCCTAGACATTGGGAGAGGATGGACACCGTGCTGTATTAATGAGGCCTGCAACTAGGTTTTATAATTAATTGAAAACAAAATAAAACAAACAAAAAGAAACTAAGAAATAAAAACACAAAACAAAAATAAAACATAGCTTTCTGGTTGCATAATACTGTCCTGAGACTTGCCACCTTTGATTAAAAAAGCACATCCCTTAAAGGGATCCTTCCAGGGTGTCCTGCAATTTAGAAGTCAAGCAAGCATTTGCTTGCCTCCTAAATGAGAGAGAAAGGTGAAATTCTGGGGGAGCAAATGGAGAAGTAAATCACAAGACCGCATATTTAACAGAGATCCTTGTTCTCACCCATGCAGAAGAGGTGTGAATCACTGCTGAATGGTCTGCTGAGCTGACTGTGCATCTTTCACCCCAACTGCTGCATTTCTCCATCAGCATCAACCAGGGCAGAGGACACATTCAGTAACTACCGAATATAATTAAGTCTAATTGCAAAGTTAATTGTCGAGGAGGAGGGAGGGGGGAGGGAGAAAAACAAACAGCGTGAAACTAAGTGAAGATATCAAAGCTCAGCCATCTGACATCCTCAAGATAAAGCTGAAATTCAGCTTCCCTGGCCCATATTACCTGCATCCCCCTGCGCACATGGGTGTTTACCACTCCTTGCACCTCTGACCAGACACTGACCACCAAACCCTCCTCTCCCAAGGAAAGGACTCCATGCTGTTAGCAGCTACAGCAGCAAACTGAAAATGTCTCAGCAGCTTTCAGCTGAAAACTTTTTTCAGGCTGAGACTCAGGGAGAATGAGGGCATCTTGCTACTCAGAGGAAACTATTTGACTGCAGGATAAGTCTGACTACGTTACATTCCCAGCTGATGTTTGTTGCTGCAGGTTCATTGACTAGCACAGAATTACCCTGATACAGCTGCTTAGACATCTCTAAGATGCTGCTCCATTCAGAAACCAAGCTTAGTCTTCCAAAACCTGACCTACTATGACATTTCAAGGCCTTCAGTCTGAGGGAAAGTCCCTGGGGATATGTGTTAAAAGTAGCAATGGAGTGCTCTTGGAGACATATAGAGGAATCAAAAAATCCATGTTTATTATCACTGCTGGTAGGCACAGGGAAGGGAAAACCATCACTGTGCTTCAGTGCATAAACCCATATAACTTTTAGAGATTTGGGTGGAATCTCTCGTTCCCTATCTGTCTGTCCATGAAGGCACTGATTGTGGTTGCTGCCAGAGGTGAGATTCCAGCCCACCTTGACCTTTCCACAGGCCCAGTCTGGGCTTTGAGATCTGGAGGACCACGACGCCTGCAGCTCACTGCCTTTGGTAGTGGACAGAACCCAAGAGCACTGTGCAGCACTGAAAAGCTCTGCACCAGGCCGGAGATGCTGTAAAAGGGGTCTGTGATATGGCAGAAGAGCTTGTGCTGCACAAACATTCCCAGACAGTCACTGATGCAACATTAAATAGCAATTTGCAATTGGGTTGATTTTCCTGTTTATACAGGGGAATTCCTTTTGTGCTCCATATTCCAGGCAATCTTGGTGTTTCCCAATGCAAACACCCACAAAGGGAGTTATGAGGGGGGAGAGAAAAAAGCACTTCAACTTCATCATATTCAGAACAACAAGGGGAGGTGAGATTCTTCTGGTGTTTGAAGTATAGTCTGTCGACCTCTCATCTCTGTTGCTTCATGCAACAAGACTGCATGCACAAGTAGGATGCTGTCAACTTCTCTTAGAACCCCGTGACAAAGAGCTGCCCTTGCCCTTCCTTTGGGTTGTCAGAGGAGAAACAGCACCACCGGGACCTCTCCTGGAGACATCCCTGCACATATTTATACCTTGAAGCCCAGATCTTCATGGAACAACTGCAACAGCCATCTCCAAACCTTAACATCCATGACAGCTCTGCCACTCAGCTCAAAGATCAGAGAATAGGAAGCACTGAGAAAGGTCTTCCCCAGCAAAGGGAAGGAAACAACCCCCCTCTTTGCTTACCACATTCAAGCAACAGTCAACAAGGTTGTTGTACAAACAACAGGGATGCCCTGGGTAATGTATAAAAAGGCCCCTAGATCTTGTTGGGGAATTGGGTTCTTCTGTTCCCCCTAACTGTTTGGGGTTTTCTTTTTGTTTTTCTTTTCCCTGTCATTTCAGCATAATCTCCAGAGGAAGGAAAATCCAGCTGTTGCCATGGCAGCCTCAAGCTGGCCATCTCCCACATCACTTGAGTTGCACAACGCAGTTTCCCTCCAGTGCCAGCTCCTGGCTTCAGAGCAGAGGAGTTTTCCTCCAGGAGATGGAGGGAGGAAGCATGTGTGCAAAACAATGAAGAAGGAGGATCAGCAGTCAGCATAGGATGGAAAGGGTTGGCCTGGAAGAAGGAAGAAGCAAGGACTGGTCATCAGGCGTGAAAGTGAACGAAGACAGGGATAAAAAGAAAGTAATTAAAGGCAGAAGGATAAAACAGCCCAGAGGAGATCCTGGATAAAGACAGAGGTGTGACCATACTCTAAAAACAAGTCTAAACTGTGCTGAGACTTGTGCAAAACTGGTGGATGTTCCCCAGCCTCCTAAAAACACTCCCTTACTTTTCACCTAAACACATCTCTGGCTTCTGCCACAAATAGCAGTGCTGCTCTCTGAGTTTAGGCTCTAAGTTTAGTCTCTGTCACGTTTAGATCTTAATGCAGCCCAGACGTTAAAAATTCATGTTCTGGCAGTTCCCATTTTCACGAGGTCCTGTTCGAACTAATGACGTTGCCTCGGTGAGCACTTCATAAGTTAATCATACGCTATCACTTCTCACTTCCCCAAAGATGGAGCAGGAGAAGTCTTGCTCACAGAATTTCAGCATCTGTGGCTCTCCTTGAAGACAATCCTCCCTGCCTCCACAGGATTTAACCAGCTACTTGCTGAAACCCTTAAGCAATAAACGTGAAGAGCTCATAGGAGCATTCTTAGGGAAGCAAGGAAGTTTCCCTCCTCCTCAATACTAAAAGGAAAACAGTTGAACAGATGGAAGGTTAAAATTCGTGGCCTGATGTCTGGTATTGTGCAGTTGTGGAGGGTTCACTAGAATTTGCTCCATTCACCACTCATAGGAAACCCACAGAAACTCCAGGAAATATAAAATCCTACAAACTGAAAAACTATGTCGCACCCAATTAAGAGAGCAAGAGGAACGATGTTTAAAAATCTTAGTTCTGGGGCTCCCAGCCTGTCTGCCTTAGAGATGGGCATCTACATACTTGTGCATCCTGTTCTCAGGCTATGGCTGAGATACACAGCTATACACAGGATATCAGATGGTCTAATCAGGTTTCACAGAATCCTCACTTTCTGTGGACAGAGCTGCTTTTATATTTATCTTTCCCCACATATCAAGAAGATGTAATGGTATCTCCCCTTTCCCTCCCCAGCTCAAGTCCCCAGAGAAGCTTTCAGTTTCTTGATCTTCTCGTCCTTCACCTCGGGTTGCTGTGTTCTACCAAAATTTATACACCGTAATTTCTAGGGTATGTTTTCTCCTAATACCAAAGCTGAAGATCTTGCTATACTCCGATCATTTTATATTGACACTCTTCTGCATCTCTTCACTCTTCCTGCACACCAGCCAGCTACTTCTTTTTTCTAAAGTGCATCCTTCTCTGCAGAGAGCAGCAACTTGCGGTATCTTCACACAGCTGGAAGTCTCCAGCATAGGAAATTAACACCACCAATTATCCTAATACCCCTAAGCCCTTCTAATCCCACTGATGCTCTGTTTCAGCCTCTTCAAGCTGAAGGCAATCCACTGATTGTTTCTTCAGCTCAGCAATGAGCATGGGGTTTAAGAGGAATAGAGCAGCTTGCTTCTGGCTTCCTGGGCTTGTTATAGCATAGCTTTTGTCTTCGCAGCCACAAAAGGCCACCGATGAATGCAATCACAAGAAAAACACTAGATCAGAGAAAATTCCACAGACACAGTGTGAATGAGTGGGTCAGAGGTTCATTTTAATTTCTGACCCCATACAGTATCACGTAGATCTAAAAGTATTCCACATGGGAGTATGACGGAGATGTGTGGTGTGATTTTAGAGGTAAAAATAAAGAGATGTGTTTCTGAACGGCTATTCTGGAATGAGGCACTCTCCAAAATGCAGTAACTGAGTCTTTCTTATCACACCAATTGTTTAAAACATCAAAAGAGCCCCACTACTTGCACTGGGACAGGAGAGTCAGTTTTGATTCTCTGCTTCTCTGAGCATGATGTAGAACCAGGTTAAGCATCTACCTCTTCCTAAAATGACTGGAAAGGATTAAAAAATATAAAAATAAAAATGAGATAAATAACATTTAGCATACATGTGTTGGGCAGGAAGATCCAAAATGCACAGGCAGCATGAAAGGAGATTTATCTCAGAAGGGAAAAACAAC
Source organism: Oxyura jamaicensis (assembly GCF_011077185.1). Classification (NCBI taxonomy): domain Eukaryota; kingdom Metazoa; phylum Chordata; class Aves; order Anseriformes; family Anatidae; genus Oxyura; species Oxyura jamaicensis. Next base: position 156,361,942 of record NC_048894.1, on the reverse strand, counting down.
TCACAGAGCAACCCAGTGCCCCCCAGGCAAGGACAACTGGACACTGTCTGGCCTGGCAATGTTAGGATTTCCGCCCCTCTGTGACGTTTGTCCTCTCCTTGCCCTTTGGAGGCAGGTGCAGTCACAGCTCCTCTCCCCGGGGATGGTTTCGTACTGGTACGTCCTTTGCTGTGCCAGAGGAGGTCAGGATCTGTAATTTTCCATTACTGCTGCTTATCAAATGTCAGCACTCTGGCGACCTTCAAGAGCGTCTGTTCTCCTTGTCACCACTGGGACCTGAAAAAGCTCTCTTCCTCATTCCCTGCTCAGAATTTACATGAGGGACTCAAACCTTGTGAGAGTCATTGGCAAAGAGAGAAACCCCCAATCTCTTGTCTGGGCCACCTCTTGTTTTCCATCCAGTCTGGCACCTTTCCCCATTCTTCATCCAGGATACCTATTTCCTGTAAATGATGAATGTTGAAGAAATTCCTTTTAGTGTTTTGAAGGCTTCTCAGCATCCTTGGAAACCTTAAAGCACAGAAATGTTTGTGGCAGCAAAACATAAGATTTGGAGCTCCTTTCAAAAGTCAAGAAAGACATCTGCTTAAAAGGAATCCAGAGCAAATGAAGTGACCTGGCATGTCCTAATGAACAGGAGTAGATCAAGGACTCCCTGTTAGTAAACAGCCATGGTGACACAACCTTCATGGTTCTATATTAGGGAAGCCCTTAGTGGCTTTGATATTTATTCTGCAAGGTTTCTAAGGCATTGACATGCTTATGAAGCTTTTGGGGAGTGACTTTCAGAGCACCTGTGTCTAAGGGCATATCACTGTTTTATTTGAATGTCCATTGAGTGAGCTACGTTTAGATAAGCCTGGAAAAATGCCAATCTCTCTGTAGTTCCACGGAGAGTCTTAGTCCACTTTCACATAACTGGTTGACTAAGTATGGACTATACTTCTCTAGGATTAGCTGAGCACTTAAAACAACTGAGGTCACTAACATTAACAGTGTCTTGGTGGTACAGGAACCAGCCTTGGCTTTTAGATGCATTTGGGTGTATATAGGAAAATGATTAAATGAGTACACTTTGTAGAAGTGCAAAGAGATGCACAAACAGACAGTATTAAGTTACCACAAATTCCCAAACCACCTCTTCTCATCAGGATTTCAAGTAGAGTTTAACATTGTTCAGAGAGAAAACGATAAAGCTGGAGTTGACCAGAGGCAACTCTGAGAAGTCCTTCCAGACAGCTTGGGTACATGGAAAGTCTTGGCTTCTGCAGGAGGAAAGAATCTACTGATCAAAACTTGATTCTCTGGTTCCCCAGCTCAGCTGTGACACTAGCTATAAGACACCTTTCACAAGTGTGGGAGTTGGAAGCCTTGGAGCAAGAACACATTATCATCTGATGAAAGATGAGGTAACTAATCTGCTAGATTTGGATATTTTTCCTGACCACAGATGCTTTATAAGGAACTGCCGTGATTTTACTTATGTGGGGTGTGGAAAACTCCATTTATGTTAACAGGCAAAAATGGTCCCTTGCCACACAAGCAAACAAGATCGAAATGTAACTATATCTATATAATAAAAATACATATATTATATATTCTCTATATAAGTATAGAATATTTATTTGGTTTTCCTAATCCACCAGAGAAATATTTTATCATAAATGTACACCCAGTGAAGAACAGCTATGCATCACCAATGCACACCCAGAAGAAAGGTAACACACAGAACTTTAACCTCTCTGGTTGATACTCCAAGAAACTAGAAGGGTATTTACTTAAGATGGATAGAAGGAAAATCCTTCATAAGTGTAAAAAGCCAGTGGGACTCGTTAGTACAGGTCATGGGAGGAAAAGATACAAAGTCATTCTTCACACTCTGATTGGTCATTAATGACCAGCAGTAATTAGTAGCATTAGTAACCTTTAAGTACTGCTTTTAATCTTCACACATTCAGCTCGAGTAATAAGATGTTTAGGATAATAGCAGTCAGGCTATTTAAGATTAAAGAATACTGATTCCTAACCTTTGAGCTTTAGGTTGTGGAAACATCACCATACTGAGAGTCTCCTTTTCCAGGTACAGGAAGAAATAGAAAGTGCAGTTGATCAGGACTTCCATGGCAAATGCTGTTGCCATTGCAGCTACTCTTCATCTTGTGATTTGCTATGCCTCTTTTTTTTTTTTTTTTTTTTTTTTTTTCTCATATAACATTTTCAGAAATCAATTTTGATGCAATCGTCAACAACATGTTCTGTATATCTTCCAAAATCCTTATCATCCCAGACATTCACCCCTGACCACCATCTGGTATTTCTCCTTATCAATTTCTTTCTACAGATGGAGAATCTCCAGATTTCAGAAATCTGGTGGACCTGGGTTGGGGCTAGGAGGAGGAACAAATTTGCAGCTGTAAGGGTAATGTACTGTATCATTTTCCTTCTTTGGTGGTGGTAGCTTATGTTGATGCTTTGATGATAAGTGGAACATGTGGAAAAATGCTCATGAAAAGAGCTGTAGGTCTACTACTTCATTGTACAAGTCATCCTTTTGTCTCCCTCTAGTGACAAGGACTTGGGTAGAGGCTGAGGAATATCAACCTCTCTACAACTCAGGGGGTCATGGTGAATGAGGAAGGCCCTCAAAACCAGCAGTTGAAGATTCAGTTCTCCACAGAGAGCTTCACCAGGACCATTGTGTCTGAGACATTGTGAAAAAAAAATTATACATATCTCTTATTACCTATTCAGCACTTGACTTTCTGTTCTGATCAAATACTCCCAAAAGGAACAGGATTAAATATATGTATATGTGTATAGCACACAGGTAAAGAAAGACATACAGACACATACATGCACCCAAGGCTGAAATTAGACTTCTGAAATCCCAATATCCCTCTCTTCAAATATTGCTATAAAACTTACCTATTTTTTTTTTTTTAAAAAAAAAGTTTGGAAAACTGCCTGCACATGTTAGTATTATATATGGACTTACTGAAACCACTGTATGGTTGAAATGACTGTGATTCATGGTCTGTATTTTATCAAATATAATTTAATATACAATGCAACTGAAGGGATCATGAATATCTAGTAGTCAAAGAGAGCTTGGCAATGATCACTGGCTAAAAATTGGCTTTGAGATAAGCTGTTATGAATGAACAAATGAGTTCACAGAAGCTCAAAATATTTTCCCAACAGACTTAGAGAAAGAAAGAAAGAAAGAAAGAAAAGAGATTAAGTTAACTGGGTTTTTGAGTAGTAATTTTAACTACTTTTTTTTTCTGATATTTTTCCCAAACAGCTTGGAAAACATCCATCTTGAAAAGATTTGAACCTTGTCTCTAGAACAAGTTGCATTTTAAAAATAAAATTGCCTTTCACTTTCATTTCAAAATGCCTCTTTCTTCCCAGTTTCAGCAGAAGAGCTCAGGGGTTAAGAGAGCTGTCATAGGCTGAGAAACAATTCACAGCCTTGGGTTTGAAGCGGTTGCTTAGCAGTAAAAGGCTCCTTACACACCACTCCCTGTTGGAGGTGTTCACTATTTCATATATATAGTTAGCTATAAAGATCATATGTAGGAATATATAAGAAGATATATTAATAGGAGCTCCCTCTCAGAATCAGAGTGTTGAGTATAACTGCAAAAAGCCAAACCCTTTCAAAAGCAGCAGAGTATCGCACAGTCAGGGACACCAGCTCAACCAAACTGATGGTGGACCCATAGCAGCAGATGCAAAAATTCATTGGCCTGAAGCACCCTTCTCAAGGAGATATTCAGGATAAAATCTTTGTCTCTAGCGAAACACTGGGATGGTACCAGGTGTAGGCCATTCTTCATTAAATATTTTGCTTAATATAAATATGTTTATTCCAGAAGGGATCATTTTGTTCATGTAGTTTGTCCTCAGGCAGAATGAGGCCATTGAATTTCACCCAGGGTTTCCTGCACTTAGACCAGAAACCCAGGGTTAGCACAAACCCCACCATTATACTTTACTTCTGTGTTTTCTGACAGCCCCGTGAGCCATTCAGTTGCAGTGACTTGCTGCAACAAGATCTTGGATGCTGTTTAGCCCATAAAAAAAGCAGCAGTAACAAGCCCTGCAGAAGGAAGATTTGTATTTATCCGCAAGAGAGAGGCAGCTTCCTTTGTCCTGACCCATCCCGTGAATTTGCACAGGCACCAGCTATCACTTAGGCTCTTCTGCTTGGCAATCAGAAAAGTTATTAATGACTTTCTCTTTCTAGTCAGTAGATCACAGGCAGGAGCCGGCTGGCTTTTACTCGGACCAGTGGAACAGGCTTTCCATAAACTCCTGCTCTCTTTTGGCCTATTTAGGTCAGGAGTTTAATAACCCTTATCACAAGCAAGGGGTCATGTCCTGCTGTTTAAAGTCGGTGCAAACCAAGCACGTTGCCAGGATGAGCAGCCCCTCTCACCCCGTTAAAGCTGGGCTCAATCACGACCTGTGCCTGAGCACGGTGGAGGGAAGAACGCTGCAATATGCTGCCAAATGCTCACAGTGCATCTTGAGCGAGTTTTGCACAGAGAGCTTTTCTGGTCTAAGACACGAGATAAAGGAATGGTGCTAATTCCCTCTTTTCAATGGAAAACAGACTACTCTGTCCCCAGTCTACCAGGCTTGGTTTGCCAAAAATCAGCAGGTTGTAAGGAGCTGCACCAGGCTGCCATCGCTTTGACCCTGACACACATCATATTTCCCGCAGCTCAAAGGGCTTCAAGCCCTGCCTTGTATCACCACTGGGGTGAGTTGGGCAGGTCTCAGGACCCACTAGAAAGCCTCCTGCCCACATCATGAGTTTGCCTGGGCCATGTCTGCCATGTCACAGACTGCTATGTGGTGCAGAGGTGACCAAAAGAGCTGCGTGCTCTCCTTTTCTCCTCCCCTCCCCAGCCCACCATGCACACCATCACCCAGCTCCATGAGAATGACTTCCACCCCTGACATCTCAAGCCATGCACGCTAGCCAAACCATAGCTCCCAGCCGGGTTTGTCCTGCTGTGCCCTTTCACTGACGGGTGGGTTTAAGACAAAAGCTGAGCCAATTTCATTGACCAGCAGCCGGGACACCCCGGCCAGCTGGCGAGTGGCCCCAGCACATGAGGGAGCCTTCTTCCCCAGGCACAGGACAGCTCCTTCCCCTCTCCCTCCATCTCTTTGCAGTCATCCCCTTCCCAACCCTCTTTGTGAGGAGGAGACCAGATGCCACCAGCACAAGGGAGGCAGGGGACAAGGACAGGAGGTGGCAGCTGCTCTTCCGAAGACGCCAGCCTTCACCCTGCTACTGACCCATGTCGAGGAGGCTTACAGCATCCTCCCCCTTTTCCATCCCCACTCCCTCCTGCCCCAGCAAAGCAAACAAGGCAAAGGGCCCTGTTGTTTTAGACCCCTGAAGGAAAAGGAGAAGGAAAGAGCAGCCAATCCTCCCCAGCTAGCATGTGACGAGCCACAGAAGAGCAGCGCTGCTGCCAAGCCTGGTGACTAAGGCCAAAGAGAGAGGAGATAGAGGAACACAAGGGCCTGGTTGTTTGGGTTTTGTTTGGGGAGTTATTTGAAATTCAGCAGCGACTGGTGTTGGAGAACAGAGTCCACTCAGAGACTCTCTCTTCCTATTCATCTCGGCCCAGCAAAGCAGGGAAGGGGGGGACGTAGGCTGAGGAGCAGGAAAAACAACCAGGCTCCTTATAATAATGCCCGCCTGGTAGAGGCTGCCTCTGCCCACGGCGAGGCATTTGAACCTAGACTCCACCAGCGTCAGAGGCAAGTGGCTGCAGGACTAAGGGCAGCCTGACGTTGAAGCCCGAAGTGACTCTCTCCTTAGCAATGTCTTGGCAAGACCTACAGTCTCCTTCATGGAGGCCAAGTGACTTTTTCCCTCTGTCCCAGTTTCCCCAAGTGTAACGTAAGGGTACTGCGGGCTTATTTAGACAATCAGCACACTCTAAACTAAAAGCTGTAGAAGAATAAAGTCACCCTTAAGGAGCAGAAAAGCAGAGGATGAAGACACAGGTTGGGTACAAACAAACAATTCAGCTGGAAAAAAAAAAAAAAAAAAAAAAAAAAAAAAAAAAAAAGGCAGTGTCAATCTAGAATTCACTGGGGAAAGTATTTCCAAATATAGGAAGACATTAGCTTTGGCCATATTGAAAATATTGTGTGCATATTTCATGCTCAAGTTCAAGATAAATTCATGGACAGGCAGGATTATAGGGAAAGAATATTAAGATAACCAGGAGAATACAAGCCATCGGTTGATACTGGTGTATTTGGCCTTGCAAAAGGAAGGTAAACAGAAGATTAAAACACTATAATGTAAAACAAAGAAGGGAAAAAAAGACTCTTCCAACTAAAGAGCTGTGCTGCTATGAGAATAAACGGGTTTGATTTGACAAATATATAATATATATATGTATATATATATTTATAGTTTGGGTTTTCCAGCCATCACAAAAGTTATAGACCTGTACAGTCAGCCCTGTATGACTAACAAGGCAATCCCCTGCTCCTGTTCAGCTGGAGTTCACTTGGAAGCCAGCTGGTTTGAAGAAATGCCCTTCCACTTCTGTCCCCTTCCATTTAATGCAGAGATGGAAGCAGCTTCACACCCCTGCAGCCTCCATCTACAGAGGCAAGCTCAACAGGGGCTTTTGCATCAGTGTTTCTCTCTTTTCCATGAGGTGCCTGCAGGTGTTTTCTCCCAGGTGTTTGGTGTGTCATCCACAACAAGCTGAAAGTTTTCTGCTCTAACCTTACATTAAAGCCCCTGGTACCTCAAGGACATCCCATGACATTCTAGAGACCTGACAGCTACCTTCTGCAGGCAGGAGAGACTCTTTCCACTTGTTTATTCACTTTTACTCCAAGGTCCTCCATCTCTAATGCCTTATCATCAAGGATACAGCCATTTTAGGGGTGCAGAGAAAATACCAGAGAGGATCCTCATCCCTATAGGATATAGCATGATGTTAACAAGCCATGTTCAAATGAGTGGGTCCAAGACCAACAGCACTATTCTGACCATAATGGATTATCTTGTAGTCCTCCTTCTCCTTCTCTGCACCTCAGACTCTTGGGAAACCTTGCTGAACACCGCAGTACTGGGGAGAGAGACCTCTTGTTCATGCTCTCACTTCCCTCCTGCACTGTTTTCCTTTCTGTGTTGTGGTGAATGGAGCTGGTAGAGATGAAACTTTCTCCTTAACACAGCAGAAACCCTTGCACATCAAAAAATCTGACTCCAGAGAAATAGAACAGAATGCAATATCCTGAGTTGGAAGGGACCTAATCTAAATACAGAGACCCTTAACCCTCTCCCTTTAGTATTACCCCATGATGCATCTTCATCTTCTTAGGGGTTCTTTGATTTTTTTCCCATATAGGTGTGACTATCAACTTCCATCCCACGTTTAAATCTCACCTACAAGTCTAAAGTTCCTGTTGACACATTTCAGTTGCTTGATTTTAGGCAAATTCCTGTTTAGACTTCCAAAAATATGACTCTTGATCTCCACGCTCGCCATTAACTTAAAGGACATGCCCTTTCCAGCCAGGATGCTGATAAATGGGATTATGGTGCCAGAGAGACCTTCATTGCCTGTGAACTGCTCCTTTCAGTTTCTAAGATGCTGCTGTTAGAGAAGCAGAGCTCCTTGGAGACTGAAAGAAAAGATGTGAAGGCGAATACTTCACTCCTCACAGAGGAGGTATTCTGTCCTTATTACTGCTGGGTAATCTGCTGGTCCTTTTGGACATACTTCTGCCCACAGATTCTGTCACAGCCATGGCAGGACTCATAATACCTGGTATTCTTTTGGGAAATCAGAATTCCTGGAGTTGTGTAATTTTAAAAGACAGATTACAATAAAAGAAAAAAAAAATACAAGTAGTAATTAAAATAAAAAGTAAAAAAAAATAAAAAAATATCCCAGCTCTCATTGTTGAA
>NC_048894.1:156334507-156353873 GCF_011077185.1 Oxyura jamaicensis | reverse complement strand
AAAAAAAAAAAAAAAAAAAAAAAAAGCTGTAGAGGCTGACTACAGTTCAAATTTCAGATTAATAAAAAAATACAAAGGTAATAAAAATAAAATAAAATTCTAAGCAACTCAAGATTTGAAGGGATCCAGTTTCACACTTTTCGTATATTTATATTTTATTTTGGTCATTCCACGTAAGATTAAAAGGTGAACAGCCAAGGACATAGATCTCTCCATTTAAATCCATGCAACAATCAAACAGGACTACAAAATCCACAGGTAAACCCAACCTGGATGCACCTGTTGGAGGAACAGTGTGACCCTGTTCAAGCAAAGTGCCATCCCTCATCTTCCAAAGCCTCACCCCTGCCTGGCATTGTGCATGTTCCTTGGCACTGCCTGCTGCTTTGGTCCAAGTGTCCCTTGTCACCTTGTCCACATTGCTATTTTAGGCAGTGTCCTGCACTACCTTATTTGCATTGCAATAAAGTAAAAATTAAAAATAAAAATAAATAAATAAATAAATAGTAGCAACAGAAAAATAGAAATATATAAAAAAAAAAAAAAGAAAAAAAAAAAAGAAAAACAACACAAAAATACTAATTAATACAAATGGAGGCTGAAAATATGGATATCCCACTGAAGTCCTCAAGCAAATGGCTTCTTCTCAGGAGATTACCGGGGTAGATGCAGGCACATGCATTTTATTTATAGCTCTAGTTTTACTGCAGTCACTCAGTCAAGCATGGCCAGGACTGTATATACGCAAATGCAGTTCACTTCTCTTCTCAGCTTTAAAAAGCAGCAAACATCTTGTCTAGAGTGTTTGCTATGAATTTTATGAGCACAACTTAATCACAGAGGTAGAAAACAGTTGCTCGAGCAACACAGCTGCAAGAAAGGAAGGCAGATCCACCCAATGCTGCCCTCCTGGTGGGTGAACCATGCTAAGGAGTGGGCAAAGAACAGCAGCCCGGCAAGTCATAGAGAAATGCACAATTTAGACCCGCTAGCAGCTCAGGTTTCAGCCCAAGACCATGCCCTAAGGTTGTCTGTGATCTCCAGTGCTGTTGTGCAGCTCGGACCAGAGCTAAGCCCAAAGGGTGAAAGCAATGAAGAGTGGGGTGAAGGAAAACCCTTTGAGAGGAACAATAATTCGCTGGATCTTAGCTCCCATTATACCAAGGAGGACCCGGGTTCCCCTTTCATGTCAAGGCTCCCTCATATGATGTGCTCCATCCACCACCACCCAGGAGCTTCAAAATCAGGGCAGGGCATCTCTAGGTTTTCAGTCATCATAGGGACAATCTACCACTCCTGGTCTGCAGGAGATAGATGACATTGATACCTTCTGGCCTTGCAATTGTTGACTTTGTATGGCCTTGTCTTCCCCTCTCTAATGTATGTTATTCTGCAAAGAGACCACTTAAATAAAATCAAACAAGGCCAAAGCTACAGCACCACTTACTGTGATGCTGTGAGTGATGATCAGGCTCTAAGTAAAGTCTAGTTCATCTTGCTGTCACCCTGTTCCTTCTCTTTCCTGACATGGTGCTCCTCTCCCAACCTTTTTTCTCACTGCTGTTGAGACAAGATGTTTCTTGGAAAAGTTAAAAAGCTTTCTTGGAAGAAAAAAAAAAAAAAAAAAAAAAAAAAAAAAAAAAAAAGATTCTTCGCCATGATCTCCTCTAGGCTTTCTTCTTCTTCTTGAAATTTGCCATTGAATTTAGAGGCTGTATCCAAGTCACATTACCATGACCAGACCCACACAAAGGCAGTAACAACAGCTAACCTGTTGACCACCTGCACCTTGCAACCACTTTGACCTGCATTTTTCCTCACAGACAACAGCCCTCTCCTCCTGTCCTGCATTGTGGTAGATTGGTAGAAAGCATTTTCATTCCTGGCCACCCAGGAATAAATCTGGACCAGCTTCATCCCCTATAAACCTGCACTCTGCAGTCACAGATGTCATCCCTGTCATTTAGATCTACCTTAGTCTATCTGCTGGCTTGAAGCAAGCAGGAGAAGAATCAGAATCTGCCTGACACAGCAAATCTAGGGAGGAGAAAAGGGGAATCAATTTTTATAATACATGTTTGGCACTACATAATAGATACAAGTCTAAATGCAAGCCATAAAGTTGGAGAGGCTTGTAAATTAAATCCATTCTGTCCCTTTTAACTAAAAAGTGACCTTACCATAGAATTAAATGTGTTTTTTATCCAGTGATCTATGGAGCTGTAAAAGTGGCTGATTGTTGCAGTGTGGTGTTATAGGACAGAGAGGAGCCCCCAGATAGGCATCTCCACACAGCTCAGCACATGTTCTGCTGCTTGCCTTACAATTAACACACGCTCACTGTACGGGCAGAGGATTTTAATCTTCTCCCTGTCAGGAGAGGTGGCCACGTTCCTACTGAGAGCAGTCCCTGAACATGCTTTTCCTCCAGGGTACGTCCAGGCAGTGGGTGGGAGAGCGCTGCTGGAGAAGGGCTGCAAAGAAATCAGGGTGTGTTCTGAAAAATCAGACCGTCTCCTCAAATGCAGGGCAGTTCTGTACCTTTGTCTTATCCTTGTTTAGTTTACAAGGCCCTAGCTACGCTGCAAGAGGGGGAGAGGATTAGAAAGTACCCTGGGGTTCAGCAAAATGCCAGAGTGGTGGAGAAAAGGGGGGTGGGACGTCCTTGATTGTTCATGTAGGGATTCCATCCCCCTGTTCCAATAATAATACAGGAGAGTTTGAAATACAAAGGATTTGACATTGGATTCCAGCCCAGAGGACACAATTTAGGATGTTCCTGAATGCTTTTAAAAGGCCAGAAATTATCAGGCTTTGTCTCAAAAGAAAATATAGTTTCGAAGCCTCTGCTGGGTTACAGGTTGGCATTCATGCATGCAGGCTATCAGAGCCTGCAGGAGACCCAATGCTCCCAGGAACATAATCAACACAGGATTGAAGGCTGTTCGACTTCCAATCAGCACAGCAATGAAGAAAATCACTTCCCCCATGCCATGGGTGAAACAGATGCTCAGGGAAGTCAGTGGTGTGTTTCCTCATCGCTACTGAGAAGTGCTGCAAAGGAGGAGCCAAGATCCTTCCCAGCTACTGAATGTCACTGAAGCTTGGGCAGAAAAGTGCTGCCAGGTCCCTCCCTCCCTCCTGTCTCTTCCATGTGTGCACGGGACTGGGGTTGCACTGTGAGCCAGGAGCCTCCATCAAATAGTGAGAGGACTCAGGGATGCAGCCCAGCTGAGCCACCACCGTGCTGGGGACTCATCTCAGATGCCACACGCCACTGTGCAACACATCGACCTCAACTGATTGTGGGCCAAGCCACTGAGAGTAAATCCATGCTGCTAGCAGGGATTGGCACACCCCAGGCTATCCTCAAAGTCTTGTTCTGAGATGCGGTTTGTGTCTACCGCCTGCCTCTCAGCCTGCTCAGTCACCCCAATGGCTCCCTTCTCATTCTGTTCTTTCTCTTTCACCTGGTCACCTCTCATTTTTAATTATTTGGCTTGACAGCAGCATTTTTGTCCGCAGCTATACTGGTGAACCACTGAGCCTGGCCTCAAGAGCTGTCTGATGGTCATCCACACTACTCAGCTGTTAGCAAAGCGATGCCAGGTGCTATCCAGGGGACAGCACGGGCCAGGGATTATTACTAATAAGCTGCATGAACAAGGCTAAGCTGCAGGTGGGGAGATAGAAAGAACTTTGTCCTGTGGCAACAACTTGCACAGTGCTGCTGGGCTATAGAACAAGCCTTGGCATGTTTATTAACATGAGATGTGATATTTCATTGACTGCACGTCAGCGGGGTTCAGATCCCTGTGCACCCTTGAGATTCTGGCACAGAAAAGTACTCACAAGGAGTTACCAGTAGGAAAAGAAACTCTGAAGGCTCCCAGGTGAAAACTGCCTCTACTTAGGGAATAAGAAAGAAAGAAATCTTTAAAAAGTTGGTTGAACAGAGCACAACAATCCTCAGCCTCAGTCAGAGCTTCTCCTAGCTGCCATGGAGCTGACAACAGCATCATATCTATACAGGCTTCCTCAGCATTCTCCCACCTTAAATATTTACCACTGCCAGAACTTTTCTTCTTCAAGGGAAATAATATTTGATATTTTACCAATCCTCACCCACTTCTGGAGTCTTTGATTACTGGTTTTACAGAAATCAAGGAGAACACCCACTACTCAGCGCTGGTGGCTGTGCTGGTCTGGGCTGATGTGCTCCACTTCCCATCTCTGAATTCCTATCACACCAGTGCAAAAACGCCTGACTTTGTGCTGTTACCATTTCAAGATTATTTATTGTCAATATTTGGCAGGGCCCAAATGCTGCAGCCATACAGAACCTGCAACAGATCACGTCAAGAACATCTGAAAGAGGAGACTCACCAGTAAGTGTCCTTGACTCCAAAGGAAAATAATAATAATATTAATAATCAAAGCTTGGAAACTGCAGTTGGATTCCTACAAACAGAAATTTGGCTTTTAATATACCAGCTTTTTGTCAATCTGGATTTCTCCCACTCCCACTACTTTTGCCACCGTAATACCAGGAGGCACCAAGGTTCAGGTGCCACTGTACAAAGGAGGACCAACTTCCTCTAGTTCATGAACCACCAGTCCAAATATCCCAATATCCCCGAGAGTGAGGAAAATGCACAAATAAAGGCACAGTCAGGAGATGCAACAGCTCTCCAGGAGCTTCACGGAGTGATGGTGCTGCGCTGGAAATGGAGCAAGATCAGAAGACAACCTGATGCTGGCCTCATCCCTGCCAGTGGATCACTTTCCACCTAATTAAAGCCATGGACCAACTAGCTGCTTCAGTGCTCAGGAGCTCTACATTGGCCACAGTCGTGCTAGATGCTGTACAACCCATGGTGACCAAGTGATGTGACCCTAGAAGAAGAGCTCATCAAGAAAAGGTCGGAGACTGCAGACCGTGTTGGCCAACAGTTTGGGAAGGAATAAAACACGGTGACTTGAACTGATTTATCCTGTGGATTACCCAGGAATCAGCCAGGCCAGTTGCCACAAGAACAGAGAAAATAGGGCATAAGCAGAGGCTCAGTTGCCAGCATTTGACGAGGGGCTGGCAGTTGGACAGAACAATTACACCTCCAGAGTCACCTTCCAGCCCAGGAGCCAATTTGCACAGCTGAACCCCGTTCCAATTACTCCTTCTCTGCCTGTCTGTGGGGCTGTGGCAGTCACGCTGACACTTTCAGAAAGGGACATCTGAGTGGCAGTAAACTCTACTGGGCCCTGAGTGGAAAGTGTGGTCCAGCAGCATCATTAATTCCCCACCCCATTTCTGGCATTTGCGCTGGGGTGACTGATTTCCTTCCTCACCCCCAACTACAAATAACTTCCACAGGGAGATTATGCCGTCTGCTCTGTAATCAACAGCAACTTCAAAAGGGCTTAGCGCTAAAAGAAAACCTCCGAGGGCCAGCATTAAGTGGGAAACAAACACAGCGTTTGGGTTGTAATTTGAGGTGGGAGGCTGGGGTTTTAATAACCACATCGACACAGCATGCTGTGCACCTTGCAGCTCCTAAACTGCATTTGTGAGTAGAGGAAGTTGCAGGAAGACTTTTTTTTTTCAGCCCATGTGAAATGCTGAGCATCTGACACAACGTGTCTGGTTGTGCCTGGCAGCTGTATTTAGCACCAGCTCTCCTCTCACTTCCCAGCACTGTCACCTGCACGCAAGCACAACCCGGTGACCAAAACCCAGCACAGGGAAAAGTCGTGTCCTATTTAGATCCACACGCACTTCTGACAGATGACTTGGGCAAGGGAAGGTAGGTGAGAAAAATCACTGCCTTGTCCCACATCTCCTCACCACACAGATTGGAAATCACTGCGAGCTCCTCTATGAACACATGGATGACCTATTCGCGATGGGAAGGAGAAAGGTTTTACAGTTCCCTGAAGCTCTTATTTTATTTATTTTTTTCATGCATTGTTTTGTCTACTGTCTGTTATGTGGGGACAAGGAAGGACCTTCTACAGGGAATTCCCAGACCCCACTCATGTCCCATCTTCAGAGAAACACATAACCTTGAGTTTGAAAGGGACCTCTTGTCCAATCCCCACCCTCATCTTCCTCAGTCTTGGTAGAGGACAAGGCTCTGGACTGACATTACCCAACTTGGGGGCTTGCTACCAAAGTCTCCCTTTCCAGTGACATTTCCATGCCTGTAGGCATTGCCCCTGATGTTTATATGGGTACCTTTATATTTATATGGGTATCTACAACTACAGCTCCCACGGCATAGAATTCTTATATTTCTATGCATCCATCTTAGCTGGATCCCACAGCTTACTGGCATTTTGCTGAGATCTCTCCCTGCTTCCCCTTGCCCTCCCAGCCTTGCTGCTCTTCTGACTGCCACCATCTCTCCTGCTGGTAGCAGAATCATCTCCATCTGGAGAATCTGGAAGTCCCCACAGCATTGTTATCCCTATTAACATTTCTAAAAACCCCGAGCTGGCAGGAGACAGCAAGTCACACAGGACAGAGAACATTTTATGTTGTTCATATTGTCATTTTTTAAGCATTCAGAATATCCAGCAAACATATATTGGCTGTTTACTTACTCCTTCAGAGCTGTTCTGCCCCAGTGAGCAGTGCAGGGTGGGCAGCACATCAGATCCCTGACTAATCCTATCACTGCTAAACTCCTTCCCAAGCCTAGATGATGCCAGGACAGTTCATTCCTGAGCACTGGGGAGAGGTTCCCTGCCACTGCACATTTAACATCACCAGCCACCCAGCTGTGCAGGCTGCTAGGTTACTGAGATCCTTCTATCCTCCCATCCCTTATTTCTGCCACCGAAATCACAGGCTCTTGGGGCACATGCAAGAGCCAAAGGCTCTTGCCATCACCTGCACATGATGAGCTTGCACCAACCAAAAAGCAAGATGCTCACCCTTTCCCTTTTCTTTGTATGCACAAAGGTGAGGAGCCCTTTTGTCAGTAATTAACCCTTGCTTCAGCTCAATAGGGCTGATCAGATTGTAGAGCAACATTTGAGAAGTGGAGATTAGCTCACCGACCTCTTTACTACTTAAGGCATCCGTGCGGGTACTCAGAATCCGATTTTCCTTTTCTTTAATGGCATTTGATTAAAACCTTTTCAAGCAGTCCTTTCCAAACTCAAAATGCTTAAATCAGGTGATAGAGAAAACATCTGGGGGTCTGGGAAATAGCAACAGTGTGTATCTCAAGTGCTGTCAGAAGAAAAATAACATCCAGAAAATATGTATAAGTGTGTGTGAGTTTGCATTTATGTGTGCACATTCACTAATGCAAAGCTTTGGTAGAGCTGACCAGAGCATGGACCTGCAGAGATAAGTAGCATGGCTCAAGAAGGGGGAAAGTATTCTTCAACTTGCACTGGAGTCCAGAAATAGATCGTGAGAGAATCAATTTTTGCTGCATGCTGATTTATTTAAACCTTCCGCGGTGGCAAAGCCCTCTATAACAAAATATCTGATTACAGGACTATGACCATAAATCCCACACACCCTCAAGCAATGGCCAATGAATAACTGACTTGTTAAGGGAACGAACCTGCGCAATGAATAAATCTACCAACAGAGTTTTCAATACAAAAGACCCCATTGGGACAAATTTCCTTCTGAAGGTGTATCGACTTTCATTTGCAGGAACCAGCAGATATTTGTTTCAAGAAGAAGATAGTCATTGCTAGATTGCTGCTAAAAAATATATGGTTTAAACCAGGCTCCTAAACCAGGCTTAATCTTCTTTTATATCAGCAGCCTGGACTATACAACCAAGCATTTTGTGGGGCAAAGTGTTAGCCAAGGTCTCCTGAAAAGCATGTGCTTGATCCAGAGGGCACCCAGGAAGTGGACAGGAGACTAGCACACTTCCAGGCTCTCAGTCACAGCGAGGCATTAAGAAAATCAGAACTGAGAAAGGACAAGGAAATATGACTCAGGAGGAAGGTTTCAGGGGAGACACTCATTCACTCAAGATACAAGAACAATTAATGCCTGATGCTTGGCGGATGTCTTTCATTTCACAATCCCAAAGGGAGGAGGTAAAGTTTGGCCAAGTCCATTCGAGCAGCTGGCACAGAGCCCCATCAGGGCCTGGGGAACAGCATCAGGTAAGGAAGAAGTCAAGCATCCCCGTTTTACAGGTGAAAACAGCAAAGAACACAGTGATCACTGCCTAAATTAGCTGTGACTTGGACCTCTGGCCTGAGACCCATGGCTTGGCAGTGGGAGAGATCACCCTCAGCCCTTAATGGGGTTGAACTACAGCATCTTTTAAAATCAAATCACAGCTTTTTGTGTTGGGTAGCCCAAACTTTCAGAGGTTTATGGAGCTGTAAGCTTAAATGATCGTCTGAGAGGTCCACGAGAAGACAGCAGCACAGATGGGACAGAGCGAAGCTGTTTGAGCTCAAGATCCATTCTAGCATGGATATCATAATGGCCCCTGTCCCAAAAGCATTTAGAGAGAGAGCTATGCTAACTCTCAATGAATATGGAATAGGTTCGTCTGCCAGGAATGGGATAGTCCTAATATAGAACCATTTTGCAGACTGCGAGGACTTTGTTACAGGCCAGATGAGCTAAAATAAAAATAAAAATAAAATTAAATTAAATTAAAAAAAAAAAAAAAAGAGGAAATATCTCAATTTTTGAAAGCCAGCCTGATAACAGGCAGGAGACAAGGTGAGCAGGCAGGTGAGAGTGTTGAAATGGTAGGATGAGATATCACAAGGCCTGCCTCAGGCCAAAAGTAGTTCAGGAAAAGAGCTTGGCAATAATATATATTGGTACGTGCATATGACATACACAAAATGGTGTCCCAGATACGTGCAGGTTTTCTCCCTTCTTGTCTCAGGCCACACTGGTCTGGCAAGCAGCAGCTCTACCTGTAGTAAAACAACCCCTAAAAACTAAGATGCTCACTGGAAGGAGAATTTTGCATTTTATGAACCTTGCTTCAGATATGTACCTCAACATAACATAGAGCATCACAGCAGATTTCAGCCATTTGTTTTGATTTTTACCCCCCAAAATATTCCAGAAAGTCCAGATTTCCTTAGGAGGTCCCTGCTCTTTCTTCCTCCAGATGTCATTTTCTCTCCCCAAGCCCCCTGGTCCCAGGGACAAGGCACAGCACCATACATGACAAAGCTTGCAGTTTCAACGGCTCATTTCTCATCAGCTGGCCACTCCTCAATCAATGCTTTATAGAGGGATATTTCAGAAAATAATAATAATAATATTAATAATAATAATAAAAAAAAAACATAGCAAGCAGGAGAAGGAAGGTAGGAAGCCATCGCTGGTTTAATTCTGATAACATTGGTGGGGGGCGATCTGCTCTGACAAATTAAAATCAGCAAATCTCCCCTCATTTTCTCCGACAGAGGTAACCAATTTAAATTTTCATAAAGGGGGCAGTGATGTGTGTCTTTGCAAGACAGAGTCACCATTCTAGCAGCCCTCTGATTTAAAACATTATCTTTCTTTTCCTTTTTTATTTTTTCTCCTTTCCCCAGAGCCTCCTGGAGCAACACGACAGATTATCTCAGCATAATCAGACCAGCACAAAACCGTCTCTCTAAGACACTGCGAGGAATTTCTAAGCCTGAGACGTGGTGACGAGCAGACTTTCTGAACGGACCTCATTTGCTGTTGATTTTCCTTTTTGTTTTTATGTGGTTTGTAGCCTCATCACCCCGCCAACAAAATTAAAGAGCCCACCAGCACACGGAGTGCATCTAGGAGAAAGGGAGGTGCGCTCTCCACGTGGGCTGACCTGCCAGATTCCTCTCCAAGTGAGAAGTTTGGCTTCCAGTTGGTATTTCTTTATACTGGATTGAAGCACAACCTATATTGGCTTGGGGATGGTGTGCTGCTGTAGAAGAGTGGTCTTTTGAGCAGTGGGAGGGCTGGGATGGGTTACGAGGTAGATGGGACTGCCTGTGCTGGGAGGCTGGAGGATGCTGAGAATTGGGATGATGTTTTCTGGTGGCCCTGACCTGGAAAATCAAGGATTGCCAGAGATCCCTGATGTGGTATTTTGGGTCTTAGAGAGCTGGAACCTGGGAATCTGGGACCTGAAGGGCCACGTGTGAAAAGAATACAGCTCAAGTGAAAAGAGACCCTGCCTCTCCAGCGCAGATGAGGTGCTAAAATTCTCTTTTCCTTGGCAGAGACACAGTTCAGAGCAAAACAGAGGTTCCCTACCCCACCTTGGTTGAAAAAAAAACTGTGCCCCCAGTCCTTTAATTCCCATGCTTCAGAGTCCAAAGCCCCCTGCCCACCTGCATATACGGCTGGGCAAGCAGTCCCCACCACCAAGTCACGCAGCTCTTACCACTCTCACCCAAGCACGAGCATTCCCCAGCTGCCCTCTTCCAGCCCAGCACCTCCTGCAAACCCCAGGCAAGGGGAAAACTGAGAAGATATGGGGAAGGAGCTGTGAGAAGGACAAGGGAGATGCACCAGAGACCCTTGCACTTCTCCTGCAGCTTCACCAAGCCTTTCTCATATCTGCTGCGACACCGAAAAAGACTCCTGCAAACCTCCAGGCCAGGTGCCAGCTCCCTTCGCCTCGAAGGCTTGCTCGGGGATGTGAATTTTCTCCAGGGGGAGGAGGCGAGGTAGTTACGGAGACAGCCTGTCATCCATCTTGAAGAAAATACTCTGCTCTCGTTGCACCCACCCGGGCGAGGTGGCCAGCAGGATCAGGCCCAGGGAAAGGCTTTGACTCATTTGTTTACCAGCACAGGTTTCCTGGAGCTAATTAATGAGCAAAGCTGATAGCCTGCAACAGGTATCGATGGCAGGGGTTTTCCTGCGTGCAACACCAGCTCTGGGAGAAGGTGAATTGGGGTGTAGGATCACGCTGCTCCCCCCTTTCCATCCCCAAAAAGGGGGGCAACAAGAAGCCCCCTGCAGCCACGGGGAGCCCCTCCATCATTTTCCTCCCCACGTGGAGCAATGACAGAGCCCAATCCCTGCTGGAAAACCCTCTGAGCAGAGCCCAAGCACCCTTCTCCTTGCTTGTAGGGACCAAGGGAGCATCCACAGACTGGGGTCCGGGGGCTGCATCCCCCCTCCCAGGCACGGGGACAAGCTGCGGCTGTGCGCACAGCCAGGGAGAGCCTCAAGCAGTCTCTGCATTCACGGGGATGCTGCTGGGGAGGAGGGGAGAAGTGGTGGTGGGGAGCAAAATACATGCACGGGAGGGGGTGTGCGTGGATAAATAGAGATTGGGGTGGGGGGAGAGCAAAAAAAAAAAGGCACAAGATATTTGCAGAGGGGATAAACACCCAGTGCAGTGAGATCAGCCCTGATTGCAACCCCCAGCAGCAGGTTGTTAGTTTATTATTATTATTATTATTATTATTATTATTATTATTGTTGGGGGGGGGCGGGGAAAAAAAAAAAAAAAAAAAGAGAAGAGGAGGGGGGACACAGCTCCGGAGGTCTCTGCCGAGCATCCCTGCGCACCGGGGGCGGCGGGCGGCGATAGCCGGGCTGCGAGCGCCACCTCCCCGCCGCTCGCCGCAAGCCCCGGCCGCCCCCGCCGGCAGCCCCCCCCCCTCCGCCCCGCTGCTGAGAAACGTCCTGAGCTGAGGACTGGGGGGGCAACAGGACCCTGAGATCCTTTTGCGACGCCCCCAGCCTTTTCCCAAGCTCTCCCGACCGAGCCGGATAGCCCCGATGCCATTGGGAGGGTGTAGGGGGGTGTTGCAAAGTTTGGGGTACTGGTGAAAGGGGGTTGCTGAGGGGGGGGCTGTGGTGGGGATAAGGTTGAATGTGTGTCCCCGTCCTACTTTCCCCTCCCCTAAACACCTTCTGAATCCCTGCAGGGCTCTCTCCTGGGTGGCAGAGCAGGGGGGTGGGTGGGTGATGCCCCTACCCCAGGCTGCCTTTGGCTGTTCCCCAGAGATGGGGGTTCAGGACCCCCCCAGCACCATCACACACACACACGCATGCTTCCCAGTCTGGGGGTGGAGGCATCCAGCACACCTCCCCTGCCTCAGTTTCCCCCATCTAAGTGGAAAAGGGATACAGACCCTTCGTTGGCAGAAACCCACCCCAAATTGCATCCAGACCTTCCCCAGTCCTGGCCACCTCTTTTGGGTAATTTTGGGTTGTGAGGCACAGGGAGAGGGAGGAGAGGGGCTTCAGAGACCCTTGGGGCTCTGCATCCCCATCCCAAGTATCACGGGAAGGGCCGGGAGCCCTGCTCCTTCTCTGCTGCTGCCTGGCCTTCCCCTGCACCCTCCACAGCAGAAGTTAGGGAGGGATGCTTCACCCCGACCCTGCCAAAACAGAGCAGAGCCTGGGGGTCCCCTGCCTGCCACCCCCCGGCGTCCCCATTTCCCCTCTCCTGCAGCTGAGACCCAGCAGGATGGGATGTCCTGCCTGCCTCCAGCCCCTGCCTGGTTCAGCCCCGCGGTCCCATGGCAGCACAGCTCGGCTGAGCCCTGGTGCAATTCCTCAGCAGCCTCCCAGGGTAAGGAAAAAAAAAAATAAAAAAAAAAATCCTCCCTGCGACCTCCCTCCTCTTCCTCACCAACGTCTTGGGCCCGGTACCGGCTGCGGGCCCCAGGTTAATGAGTCATTAATTAATTCGGGACCCACTTAATATGCACGGGGAGTTGTTTGTTTCCTTTAGCAGCCGGGGCTTTGGACGAGATCCCAGCTCTGCGAAGCCTCCAGCCTCGTCTCCCAGCTGATAATAGATAACACAGATATTTCGGCACCAGCCAAAGCAGAGTCATCATCATTAATACACAGTCCTCCCTGCTACGCGGCGGAGGTCGCCAGTCAACTCCGAGTGCCCGGGGCTCAGCCCTCCTGGCTTTCTTTTCACCAGGAGGGAACAAACCTGGAGAAAATCAACAGGTAAAGGGGCCAGGGACGTGCGCCCCGGACCCCAGCACCCTCCCGAATTGCTCCGGCTTTCCAGGCAGGGTGATTTTTGCAGGCAGGTTTTGGCATCTGTCAAAGTAGCTTCGCTCTTCCTCGCCCCCCCCCCCCCCCCCCCCCTCCCTGTCCTGCTCCTCCTCCTCCTCCCTCAGCCATCAGCTGGCCCCGGAGCTCGCCAGCCCCAGCGGTGGAGCAGGATTGAGCCCAAAGCCTTGGGAAGCCCCGGCTTGAAAGACTGGCGAGGGACGTGGGGTGGGGGGGTTGGGGAAAGATCTTTCTGCCCTCCTCCTCTTTGACCTTGCCTTGATATTTCCCCCACCGCTACCACCTCCTCTCCGTGCAAGTGATTCACAGGGGTTGTTTCCTCTGCCAGGGCAGGAGCGGGGATGCGAGCATGAGTCACGGAGCTGGAGGTACCTGGCAGAGTTGATTTGCAACCCGTGTCTCGGATTGCCGGGGAGCGATGCTCCATCTCAGCCAGGAGCGGGGCACGGCCAGGCTGAAAAGTCCCTTTGAGCCCCCCCTAACGCCCCGCTTTTCCTCCCAGCCTCGGCAGAGGCATGGCTGAAATACCTCCCTGCGAAAGTCTGAGGCTGCATCAACAGCCACCCTCCATCAGCGAATGTCAGGCCGTGAAAGGGAAGGGGGCGGTGGGGGAAGAGGGAGAGACAAATTTTGCGATTCATTCCCACACAGGGTGATTCAGAACAAGATGCTTTGTAATTACGCATCCCTGATGGAGACTCCTTCTCTCTCCCCAGCCCTCTCCAACCCCATCCCCATAGGAAAGGGGAAGCTGTGCCTGGGTGCTGACATCCCCCAGGAGCCCCGGAGCATCCTATGTGTGTGCCCGTGCGATGCTCTCGTCTCTACATAGGCTAAAGGCTAATTTTCTCCTACGGTGTGAAGCAAAGTGCTGATAAACAGCATTGGGGGGGAGGGCAAAGGGGGGGGGAGAAGCTCGTTGCCTCCCCAGCCGTCGCCTCCAGCCCTGGGAAGGTTTTGTGAGCGGCAAAGCAAGCAAGGAAGGGTCCCCCCAAAACTCCCTAAGGGAGAAAAGGAAGGTGAGGAGCTGGGATGGGGGCAGGATTTACACCCAGGGCAAGCAGCTGCCTTTCCCTCCGGGACTTTTTTTTTTTTTGCCAGCCTTGCGGGCTGAGGAGTCCCGGACCCCAGGGCTGCCCGCGAAGGCACCGCGGCTTCGCAGCACTTCGCAGCTCAGCCCCGGCTGGCTCTGCAGCTCTCTGCCGCGATCCCCAACTCCCCTTCCCCTGCCTGGCTGCCTTCTCCCCAAGCAACAACCCAGTCCCCAGCTTGTTTCCCCAGGACACGAAGGCATTTCTCCCCCCCCCACACACACACGCACCCCGCATCCTGCAGGCACCGATATTTCCCACCGCCGCCCGATGCTTGCCCGCAGGACCCGCATGCACGAAAGTTAAAACTTCCCGTGGCACGGAGACATCGTGCTCCATCGGTCCAAATTGCCGAGCGGGCAGGGGAGGGGGGGGGGGGGTTGGAGAAAACCTCCCGCCGGGTGCAAAAAGCAGAGGAGCCCAACGCTGCCCACCCCCAGGGATGGAGAGACCCCCGGTGCCCGATGCAAGGCGCATCCCAGAGAAGTCGCGTCCCCCCCCCCTCCCGTCCCTCCCTGCCAAGGGAGAAGGAAGGGCAGCCGGGGGGGTCCCTTACCTTGCGGAGCTCCCCAGGTTTTATATCCTCCTTCTTCCCTTTGTCAAATTCCAAATGGAAAGCAGCAACATATCCAGGGGTAACCAGACCAACATTGGGCAGTGCGTGAAGTCCAAAAGGCAGAGCTCGCTCTCCCTCCGCTCCCTCCACTCTTGCCTCTACGTATATATATACATACACACTTAGACGTAGCTGTGTGTATGCCGAAGAGAGAAGGGGGGAGGAAAAAAAAAATACCCTAAAAGAAATGGGGGTGGGGAGGGAAAGGAAGGAAGAACCTTTGGTGTCTCTGCAGACAGGCAGGTGGAAGAGAAAAGCGGAAAATAATTAAGCCGGTTTTTGAGGAATCCTTAGGAGAGGGGAAAAACGCAGTTGCAAGCCAGTAAATCATTAGATCCAAGCAGACAATCAAGTCTTCTTCTTCTTCCTCCCTCCCCCCCCCCAAAAAAAAAAATATACAGCAGGGTTCAGAGTAGCTTTCCCAGCAGCGGAGAGAGAGAATGGTCTTCTGCAGAAAGATATGTTTGTTTAAAATCCACTCGTCTGCTTTTCTTGCTTTCTCTCTCTTCTCCCCCCACTTTTTATTTTTATTTTTTCTCTTTTTCCAAAAATTCTGCTTCTGAATCTCTCTCTGTGAAACTAGATCCAGTCTTTGTAGCCAGGGGCTGCATTAAGGATTACATCAGGCTTTTATAAGCTTTCCAGATCACACATTAGAGTGAGAGAGAGAGAGAGAGAGAGAGAGGGAGGGAGGGAGGGAGGGATGGGAGGGAGGGATAAAATGCACACACACATCCACACGCACACGCACGGATCGGAGCTTTGTAAAACAGGCGGCTATAGGCAAGGACCCGAACTGCCACCGTATCGCATCGGGCACGCTCTGCTAGCCTATAGGAGGAGAGGAAGGATGGAAGGATGGATGGATGGATGGATGGATGGATGGATGGATGGATGGATGGATGGAGCAGAGGAGCCAGCGAGAGCCGGAGCGCGTTGGCAGCCGGGCAGCGCAGACTCCCCGGGACAGCTTAGCCCTAAGCGGGGAGCCAGGAGGTGAAGAGGGAGCCGGGGTGGTCGTGGAGGGGCTGGGGGAAGGGGGCGGGGGGGAGCAATAGGGGCTCTGACCCCCCCCTCCCCTCCTTCCCCAAATCTTACAGGGGTTCAGCGTTGGGAGAGGTGCCCGCAGAGGGATGTGCAGGGACTCAGCTCGCTGCCACCTGGGTGATGGGGACAGGGAGAGGGGGATGCTGGGGGTCCCTCACACCTCAGGCATTGCTGACAGCCTGGGACATGGGGCAGGACAGCGGGGGACCCCCGGGGCAGCAGATCATCCCTTCCTCACCACCTGAGACCTTTTTCTATCCGCCTCCCCCCCCCCCAGCCCTGCAGGAGGACGGGGGCTGGAGCTCCCCACGCAGCCCTGCGTGGCAGTGGATTTGCACCACTGTTTGCCCAGGCAAGACACAGAGACTGCAATTAACCCTTTCTTATGTCTTTTTCCTCTTTTTCCTTCTTCTTCTTCTTCTTTTTTTTTTTTTTTTAACCCTTTCCCAGCCCCCCCCCCCCCCCCCCCCCCCCAACAACCCCCCCCCCGGGGGGGGGGGGGGGGGGGGGGGGGGTCTTGCCCCAGTGCAACACCACAGGGTGGGTTTGGGTTTTGGGGGAGAAGAGAGAGGTTGAGCAGATGGAGGAAAGGGGGACGCGGGATTTTGGGAAAGGTCCCTGCTGCATCCCGGAGGCTTTGGGGCGAAGGTGTTGCCTCCGGGTGTGCAGCCAGGGGGAGGTCCCTGTTAATGAGGAGCTTAATAAAGGAGGGGGGGGGGGAGGGGATGGAGGAGAGAGGGAGGAGGGGGAGGGCAGGGGGACTCCAGCATCCTGCCAGACTCCAGGACCTTGCCTTTAACCCTTCCTGCTCCACGAGGAGGAAAGCAACCTCTTGCCCTGCTGAAGCCACCTCCCTCCGTCAGTGGAGGGGCATGGACCTGCCTCATGGGGCAGAGGAAATATCCTGGCCCTCTCTCCTTCTCTTTCTGCCCCAAGGAAGGTGATGAGGACCCCGGTCCCCTCTTCAGGGCCACCCCAGGGACATCTCCCTCCTCCTCCCTCCTGCCTCCATCCCCAGCCCATGGCCTTCTGCCTCTTTCCTCCCTTCCCTTCTCCACATCCAGCCCTTTCACCTCCATTTCCACACCTCCAAACCCCTTTTATCCCCCCAAAAAAACTTCAGGGGACAGGGGAAAAAAGAGGAAATTGTTCATCTCAGAGAGCTGAGCAGCAAACCCTGGCGAGCCAGCCTTCCCCTGTCTCCAGCCAGCACTGCAGCACTGCTGGCCAAAGGCATCTGTGACATCTCCAGTTAAGCAGGGACTGGAGCAGAGGGGCAGCTGGGGCCTGAAATGCTTGTTTTCAGCCGACAGGCGGCTATGCTGGATTAGCACAGTGCATGCTCGGAATGGAAATCTCTCCCTTTCGCTCTCCAGCCTTTCGGGGGGTTGGTTGGTTGGCTTCTTTTCATCCAGGAAGGCTCCCGTGCGCCTCCGAGTCAGTCCCCCAGAGGTTTCTTCTCCTCTTCTTCTTCCCCAGCGGCACAACAGGGAGCAGAGAGCTTCTGTGGGAAAAGTGAAGGGGGGGTGGCAAAAGAATCCCATGCACAGCATCTGTGAGCCCCATGGGGCATCTTGGCCATGCCTTTGGGGTGGTGAGGCACGTGAGGGCACCCACCTTCCATGCAGCTTAGATCTCTCCTGTGTTGTAGGGCAAAGAAGCTCAGCACAAGGAAAAAAAAAAAAAAAAAAAACAAAAAAAAACACCAGAAATTGTCACGGGCAGAATTGAACCCACTTCCAGGGCTGTGATGGGGCAGGGTGGAAATGTCAGCTTGGTGGGAATGGGGGACCGGGATCGATGCTAGGAAAAAAAAATTACTGCAGTTCCTTTCTGTGCAGCCTCGTGTGGAGAGGTCCATGAACCCCCAGGCCCTCATTTAACAGGAGCAGGAACATGACCCAGGATTTAAAAACAAGAGGAAATATCTTTACTATAACACACTGGGATCTGTGAAACTCACTGCTGCAGGACACTCCCGAGGGCAGGGAAGTCCACCAGCAGGGCAGCAGTTGTTCTCGGCTCATCAGATGTCACAAAAGCTGAGCCTGCAGGCCCTTCCCTCCATCCCATCATCTTATCTCAGATGTAATCTGTGGGGAGAATGGCCTCTTCCATAACAGATTTCCTCCAAGCAAACATTTTGGAGCTGTCTGAAAATTACTTTAGTGTTCCTTTACATTGAGAACTTGAGGGTCAATTTTACACTTAGGTCAAATTCACTTTTGGTAGGGTCTAATTCACACTGGGTGTAAAAAAAAAACAGTCTGGAATTAAAGATATTGACCCCACGCAGCCCAAACCCTGGATGCTCAGAGATAGCTCCTCACGGCAAAGCTCTGGGTTTCAGCTTGCCAGTCTTAACAGTGCACCCCAACCATTGAGACCTGGGCAAAACAGGGAGAGGGAAGGCAAGGAACATCGCTCAGGAAAACCCTCTTTCATCAGGAAATTTCTTCCCAAGGAGTGTGCCAGCAGGTGAACCTCTTTACCTGTTTTTGCTCCCTGTTGGAGAGCAGGTCTGGACAAGCAACCATGCCATGGAAGGGAATGAAGAAGTTGCATTATTAGGGTTTTTCCCCTCACCGGTCTTCATAGCTCCCAAAGGTGTCCCTAAAGGGAATCACTGAGATCACAACACTGGGATGCACTGAGATTTAAAGACAACTTTGTATTGGTGGCTGTCCCCTCTGCTTCTCTTGTATGGACCTTGTTAGACCCATGTCATTGGCACAGGAAAGACAAGCAGCCAAGACCAACCAGTTTTCTTCGTTGTATTTAGGGAAGGCTGTGATTGATGGGTTTGATGTGTTGTGACGTGAGTGTGAACACTCCTAAGCAGCCCCTGCCAGTGGTAAGCATAGAAGGTAACAAGGATGAAAAAATATATATAAAAAAAATAAATAAAAATGAATTATAGAGTTGCAAAGTGAGGCAGGTCAGCAGTCCTGGCTTCCCAGGTTGTGATATGGGGAAGTCCTAGCTGCAGTCCTCTCCTCTACCCAGTCTGCTTTTCACACCAGGGCCAGAGGACAACTTCGTGGAGCCCAAAAGCATGGCTGTGTCCATGGATCTGGAGCTCAGCTTAACGTCTGCACTGCTGGTGAGGAAGCCATGCCACCACTAGGGCCCCAAAACCTTCTCAGGAGAGGAGGAGATGTCTTTCTGAAAGCTCTTGTGATGCTGGGGCTGGTGTCAGGAAGAAGTGATGGGAGGTCCCATCCCCAAGCCCAGTTGCTCCCAGCTCTTTTTTTCTCCCCTAGAGCTTTGCAATGATCCTAATCATTTCTCATCCCCATTTCTGTGTTTCCCCTCCCAAGGAAAGACATGGGGAGGACATGGTGGTGAGGTCTCCTGCTGCCTTCCCACTCTAGCACCAACCACCACCATCTGCCCCAGCCTCATTTCTTCCCTTTTGATTTTGAGATTTATCATGTTTGCTGTTCCCAGATGTCTCTGGAAATCCCACAGGGGTCTTCTGAAGACTGCTGTGGCAAGGTCAAAAGCTGGTGGGCACCCATGAGCCAGAGACTGAGAACTGCAGGTCTGAGAATAAAAGCAGGAAAGGGAAAAAAAAGAGGGGAAAGAGAAAGAAAGAAAGAAAGAAAGAAAGAAAGAAAGAAAGAA
>NC_048894.1:156279114-156334107 GCF_011077185.1 Oxyura jamaicensis | reverse complement strand
AAGATTTATCTAATGAGTGGGAAGCTGCTAAAACATTGAAGATGTTTGTCCTAGAGGGAGCTGCGCTATCTCTGCCTGCATTACGGTGGGGCACAGAGTGACGCTATTGTCAGGGAAGTCAAACCAGAGCATCCCAAATGGTCACATAACGGGAATCTCTCTAACAAGTTCCCATCTCTTCCTTATCCTTGTTCGGAAATCGGATTCACGAGAGGAAAAGCGCTGAACACCTTCTAAAAATAACAATGGCAATAATAATTACGCAGCCTTTTCCCACAATAGCTGTAGGAGAGGGCTAGCCAGGTTTTTAAAACAGTGGTTAACACAATAGGTTCGTCGGGTGCTGGAAAAAAGCAGCTTCGTGTGCAGAGCTCGCCTTGCGAATGTGTTTCCTAAATAGAGCTATAGATGGCAGTACGTAGTATTTACGGAGTTGTTTCCCCGAGTAAATCTCCTTATTTTAGCAGAAAGCGAGAGAATTTCATTTTCTTGTAGTTACAACGCACTCTGAATGAGAACTCCTAAATCAATGGGAAAAGGGGAAATGCACAGCAAGAAGAGCCTTCCTGCCTGGGTACCATTAAACTATTAAAAATAGTTTTAAGGTAATAATATTTATTTCTTACAAAAATATTGACACACTTTTTTCTTTTTCTCCTGATCATAGTAAAAAAAAAAAAAACAAAACACTTCCTTTCCAAAAAATTCATCTAATTTTAATAAACTGTAATTTCAAGCCCAAAGAGAGAGCTAAGAACCCAACTGGAGAGATATACAGCTTATTGTAAGTTTCTTTTCCTGTTGGGTATTTGTTGTATAGATGTTATGAAATGAAGGAACCTTATCCATTGAAGTCAGTTGTAAGAACACTTGTAAGCTTCCTGACTACAGTGTATAAGCTCCAGTTTTGCATCAGATCTGCATCCAACATGCATGAGGATTTGCATCTAACAGAGTCACAGCAAACTCCTCACCAGCCATTTCTAAGCAACCCCAGCTGGCCAGTATGTCATCTCCTTGACCCTCATGTTCCCAGCATCCAGGGGCTACATCTCAGCTTACATACAAGGATCTAAGTCAGCTTTTCATTGATGTCAGAAGAGATAAGCAACCAAAAATCTCCAACCTCTGTTTCCAGTCTAACTTTACAGATTCATATAATTCAAATCAGCTCCAAAGTCTAATACTTGCCAGGTGAAGTGCTTTGAGGCTTCCACAGAAAGCAATGGAGCTGGAGAGTGCTCAGCACCTTTCAGGACCTGTTTCTTTGGTGCTTACCTGAATGAAAACCTGTGATTTTCCCATAGCTTTATTTTACCCAAGCATATATTCTGTATGCTGAAATGTGAGGTTGATCCCAAAACTCATATGGTCTGATCCCATAAATCATTGAATTTACTTTGGAAGTCCTTCAAGGTAAGGTTGGATTATTCCTGAATAAGAAAAGAAAAATAACAACCATAAGACTAAATAAAGGACTTACCCAAACTCTGGCCCATAACCTTTGTGTTTGTTTGTGTTTCCTCAGATCCAATTATAATGTATGCTGGAAAGCATCTGCTTTATGATAATGGAGAAGCCATTTACCAGAAGGCTTATCCTTGTATCCTGAAATCGATCACCGAGGTCGGTTGGAACAAGCCTGCCATAGAGCCACTGGGTACCAGCGTACAATTCACCCCCTGATGCCACATGTGTTCATAAATACCCTGTAGAGGCTTGCAGAGCTTCTCCAAGTGCAACACTACTTCTAAATGCAATGACCTGTGATTTCTTTTACTTTTTGATGGCTAAGTGCTATTTGAGAACTTACCCACACCCTTCATTGATTTTTCTAGGGCTTTCATCTCAGAGACCGGCTGCAGGCTCTTGTCAGTACCCCATTTTATTAGCAGTGCCACGTTAGCCAAATTCAGTCCCAAAACAGCCCTCTAGAGCCAGGCAATTCCTTCATCTCAGAGTACTGAGGGAGAAGGGCAGCACACAGCAAATAAATGTTTTGTCCCAGCTCATAGGAAAGTGCATCAGAGGAGGCAACTGAGTCCATACATTCCCAGGCTCAGTTTCACCATAAAAAATTTATGAGAATTATTGCACTGAATGAATGTTTTACCCTCCTCTTCCTCAGAAACTTGCCATGACACTGCATTAGTCTTTCTTTCGCAGTATTCCCATCCCAAAGTTTTAAGATGATTCCCTCTGAACAGAATTCAGCTACTATTATGTTCTTGGCTCTCACCTAGAGAAGAGTGACTTTTCTCCCTTCTTGCAGCTGTTTCCTTTAATCTGAAAATAAGTCACTAGAAACAGAAAGAATATGTTTCTCTCCCTCTGAGTTTTGAACATAACATCGTGACTTGAGCATAAAGCCTGTTTCAATTACAGGGAACTTTCTTCTGTCCTGTTAAACTTAAACCTCTGTGCAATCCATATGTACTCAGGGACAGAACAAGAGAACAAAATTAAATGCTTAAATAAGCTTAAGGGACAAAATCAAGTCATATTAAGCTCAAAATATACAAGCAATTCAGTTGTGTGTTTTTCCTTATTATTTTCTCTGTTTTTTTTTTGTTTTGTTTTGTTTTGTTTTGTTTTGTTTTAAGTCTCAAGTTTTCTGTCTCACTGTACTTCCAGAAATGAATGCAAATGCTGCAGTTTAAGTGAAGTTTATCTTATTATTTTCTGTACATGTTTTAATAAAAAGAAAGACCACCAGCACCCAAGCACCTTCACCCACTTCCCAGCAATTCCCTCCCCACCCAAGGGGAAACCACAGATGCTAGAAATCATCTCCTCTGGTTATAGAGCTGTTTTGTGCCTAGATACAGAGCTTGGAGACCACTGGAAAATTTGGAAGACAATCTGAAGGGAACATAAGAACCCCTAACGTGTCATTTATGCAGGGAAAAGCTGCTTATCTGCTTTGGGCCTAAGGAGATTAAGGGAGCAAGAACAACCACGGTCCAGGAGCGTGGGGATGGAGCAGATGACCCCGGGGCCATTTCCAGTCCCAGCTGTAGCCCCAGTTCTTCCTCACCTTGCTCAGACTGGGCAATGTAATTAAAAAAGCCAACTTGCAGATTGTATTTGTCTTTTCCTTCTTCATAAGTGACATCCGTGTCCCACTTTTCCTTCGAAGAAGATTTTGCTGTTCAGAGGCTCATTTAATATATAATGAACCATCTTTGTTTGTTTGTTTTTCTTTTATTCTTTCTAATAGGATTGTTTTCTTACATCAAAGCCCACATTTACAGCTAGGTTTTCCTAATTTCCTTTCCTCTGTTCCCATTCCTCACCACACAAAGGTCATGCAGGACTACAGAGAGTGCCTGAAGATGGGGAGTGGATCAACAACTGATGGGAATCAGCAGGGATCCACTGACATCAACAGAACAGACTGAAGCCCATGCTGAGGTACCCGATGGTGCTGGAGACATGAGAAAGCAAAGAAGACTTCATTTTAATTTGTTTGGAGCAGGAAGCAAGAAATATGGCCCATATCAAGGGGCACACAAATGTTTCACAAACTTTTGGCAGACACAGATTTAATTATCTGAACCAGAAGTGTGCAGGCACATGGGCACACTCGTGTCGGGAGGCTTTGTCCCAAGCACCAGCCTGGTTTTCCTTCAACTCCTCCACACTTTATTGCTGACTCCAAGGTAATTCTGCCACAGAAGGCCTGAGAGTTTGGAAAATGATTGGTGAAATGGGAGTAAGGATCCCCAGGGATGTTATAAGGCACAAAATCAGCAAATCTCTGGGAGTGTAGGATTGACTTGAAATATTGGAAGAGACTGGGAACATCCTACTCAATACAGCTGATTATTCAAACCCTAAATCTGTTTTCCTTTTGTTTAGAGAGCCAAACTATTTCAATCTATCTGGAAAATTCAGACACCATCCCTGTCCTGTTGTTGCTGAAGTATTTGGTCTAACAGTTGCCACGTGTGCAAGCGTGGCAAACTGTGGAAAATAGCCAATGGAGTCAACACTGGCACAGTAAATAGTTTGGGGCAGAGACCTTCCTTTTTTCCTTGCCTTCCTTGAAGCTCTTCTGAAGGAGGGTATAGGCATGACAGAAATTAAGGTATTAATTCATGATTTTAGCAACATATAACTCATCTTCTGGCTTTGCTGCTCTTCCCAAGGAGAGCTCAGAACCTATGCCATTTTGACCATGTCCTGCATGTCTTGTTGGTCACTGATGGAGAAGCTGATGAAACCAGAAGAGCAGAGACCTGTGTCTTCAGAGCAGATATATTTTTATTTCATCCTTTTGTGGTGTAAACTTGATTGTCTATGCTGCCCAGATAGAAATATATATATATATTAAAAAAAATAAATAAATAAAATAAAATAAAAAATCTGCAAACACCTTCCTTGGTCTCGCAGTAGCAATATTCTCGCATGTGCACACAAGCAAGACCTTTGAGCAAATTTGCTCATATTGGCATATGAACCTTACACAACTGAGAGGTGATGGGTTTAGTCTCAGACTCCCTCACCTTCCCCATGTTCCAGAGTGGATGGCTTTCCCTTGACACAGATTTAGACAAACACATGAAGAAGAAATTCACCAGTGCTTATTAAAAAGTGATCTGCTTGTGACTTGCAGCATGGAAAGGGTAAAGCCTTCTGGCTACAGAAAGCTGGGATCTCACACAGCCCTTCTTATGCAGGAGGGAAAATAGTTGGCTCTAGCATTTACTTACAAAGGGCTGTCTTTTAAAAAGGGGGGTTGATCAATGAACCAGATGACGGCTCAAATCAACTTGAGCTCAAAAGACATTTTGAGCAAGCATACCGCTATGTCACCAACCACTTTTTTTTTTTTTTTTTTTAGTACTGATCTGCAGTGTCTCTCTTTGTCAGCATAGTTGATATTTGCAAAGGGGAATGTTTCTTACATGTACAGTCAGATATTTTCAAGCTAAATGCAACTGTGAAGTACATGAAGAGCATTGGGCTCCCACTGGAAATATCTCCAGCATAGAAAAGCTCAGAGAAAATACCAGACTAGTTAGAGACTAGGAGTATCGGGGAGAGACAAACTATGACAAGCTGGTTCAAGCAGACAGTGGTAGGGTCACAGGTGGCTCACTCTTGCAAACTGAGAACACCAATCCAAGGAATCACAGGAAAGCCTCCACAATAGTGCGACGCTGTAGCAAAAAAGCTTACCAACAAGCTGGGAGATGAATAATTAGCTATTGCAAAAGGGACTAAGTCTCTGAAGCAGTCTCTTTTCTGGTCCCAAGCACCTCTAGCTGCTTGTTCAAAGAAAAGAAACGCAAAAATAGAAAGCAAATCAAAGCTACATCAGACTAAGTCAGTTACATCCCCTGCCCACAGGGAAGGAGGAAAGAGATTGTTACTTCTCTTAAACTCCCTTGTTATTCTCACTGGGGGGTGAGCATGCATAGATGCTGTGATGGATTCTGTCTTTTAGTTAAGTAAAGATGCTGTTGTTTGTCAGGCACTGTAGCACAGACAAATGAAGTTGCAGAAGGTGCTGCCATACCCCTGCAGGCGCCGTTCCAGAAGAAGCATGTTCAGCATACCAAACTACCCAGCTTCAGATCAAAACTCAGGCTCCGGCACCGACTCAATCTGATGCGGTTGCAGCATTGATTTCAACAAGTCAGTTCCAAACATTCCTCTTCACAAAAATCAGAATAAAAAGGTTTTGTCCAAAAGACAAACCTGCATGCATTTTGAGGATGTTTGTTTAATGTAACAAAAATGAATGTCCCATCCTCCTTCTCAGCTGACTTTATTGTTGATAAGCTGTCTTGGCATAGCTGAGCAGAGGGAAAAGATTCCTCTGGCTGAACTCAGAGGTTTCTCTCAGTCCAGAAGGCTGTTTGTCAATGGCTGTGATGCAGCAGAAGCCCAAGAAATGGTTCATCAAATCTCTGCAAGACTTAGATTCATTGCCTACCTTCTGTCTGCATGCTAATGGATAAAGCCCTTTCAATGTTAGGATCATCTCCATCTCATGTATAGGAACCATGATCTGGCCATTGCAATGCAGTAAAAGAAGCAAAAGATTGAGCTTGGAAGTCATCTGCAATGCTCATGAACAGGGGAACGTGATTCCTCAGCTGAGACAAGCTCAGCAGCAGCTGCTCCTTGCTTGGCTGACAGAGCATTTTCTCCTTGGCTTCCCTGGAAAAGAAACCTTTCATGGTCTCTGCTCCAGACTTGGGGACATAAATTACATCAGAAACCAATGAAGGACACTCCATGGTCAACCACTGCTAGGTCTGAGAGGGGTCTCATGTTATTAAAGGGGGAAAAGTGGGCAAAATTCAACTGAAGTGGAGATTCTAAAAGAGGCTGACTCAGAAAGACATTGGGCTGGGGCTTCATTCACTCACACCCAGTGTGAAAAACACAGAGATCATCACTAATCCCAAATTGCTCAAATTTGTTCTATTATCATTACTATTTCTCTGTTGTTATTACTATTACGTATGGTACTTATTCTCAATTATAGTAAAATGTTATCTGGAGATCTAGAGCAATTTCTGGACACCCCTAGGCACAGATAGTGACAAGCTGTTTGCTAAACAGAGATCTGGGGATAAATGGTTTTTCATTTTGCTGCCAATTCTGCAATGTAAGCAAATAAATAAATAAGTTGGAGACAGATCTGAAATAACCAAAAAAGTCGGCTAACTGAAAATGGAAAGCAAACAAACAGACTAACAAGCCCAACATATCTGAGTTTAAAAGAATATTGTCTTCCGCCCACAATAAACTTCATGTTGTTTTCAAGATTTGTAACATGTTTTCTCAGCACTTCTGAAAAAAAAAAAAAATAAAAGGAACATAATTTCTTTTTTTTTTTTTTTTTTAAGTTTTTTTTTTGAGTTTTAAGTCACTAGCAGAGCAAGATGGCACTCAATGAAACCACTTGCTCTGAAACTGCCTAAAATCACAATGAGAAGTAGCTTCTAGTGGGTTGCAGAACACACCCAGTCAGAAATTCAATACTGACTTCTACACTTTAATGAATTTTGCATGTTTCTGTAATTGTCAGACACATTGTAACTTTAGGGGTATGCATTATTATAACGTGAATCCATGAATCCAGAGGTATTCATTAATAATGCAGATTAATAATTAAGTATTAAAGAATCTCTAATAGATGAGACATTGTCTGAAGCAGAAAATTAATCTTGTCAGAACTCTACTTTTAAACTTTCTGTGAAAGGATATCAATATGCCCTTCTCATAAACATCTGTTCAGTGACAGGCACTGGAGGATATAAGACTTTCATGTCAACAACCAAGCGATAACATGTGTCAGGGAGGGAAAGCTTTGAGTTTTCTTGTGAAAAGAGAGGTGCCGAACCAAAGTTTTGAACAAACCACCAACCATGGGATTCTTTACTGAGTTCTCTATCTGAAGATATAAATATATCATGACAACTACTCTCCAGGTGTCCCTTTGTGGTCAATGGGAAGAGGTTGACCTCTTCTGGAGGGTGACTGTCCCAGCCTAATTCTGTTAGTATGCATTGAGTCACCATCATGAAGAAGTGGTCTTCTCTGCTGCTCTCCACATCACTTAGACCAAGCCCCTGCACAAACCAGTGTCACATCAGGCACGTATCCTTCCTCATCCTTTCATATTGTTTCTTGTTTCTGCACAGTTCTGCTTTGGGTTTGTTTCTTCCTTAAAAAGTTGAGGAGACACCTTAAAAGGCAGCAGCTCTATCAGGGGATCTGCTGCCAGCCAGGTTTGTTCACTTGGTGAAAATGAGGGTATACTCCTGGTACATACGCAAAATATTTCCATTTGCTACTGAGATGAGGCCAGACAAGAAGTGTTTCTGAGCTTTCTGATGGTCGTGCTGAATTCACCCTCAAATTTACAGAGTGAGACAGCAGAGATGGTCATGGGAAGTGGTTGAGTCACCTTCCCTGGAGCTGTAATGCTGACCAGTTGACAGTTGCACCAGGGTAGACAGGATAAGGGCTACCCAGGGGGACAACCTGTGAGACAAGACCAAGGAGAGGAGAGATAATATGGTACCACCAAGGGTAGATGGACTTGGAATACTGGACAGTATTCCTCCTTGTCAAGGAGGTGAGAAAAGAAGAGAAAAAAGACTTGCATTTATGTCCCACAAAATGGTGCCTGTAAAACACTCGTCTGACCCTGTGTCCCTGTCTGGGGTCTTATCTCCCTTCCTTGTTTACTGCTTGATGTACAGTCTTACCAAATAACCCACAAATGTGGATTCCCACGTTGAGCATCCCAATACCCCTTTCCAGCTTCAGCTGCACCCTGGAAGGTAAGGTAGATGTAGTTGGACAACCAAAGGTGACTGGGACTGAGGATAACTTCTCAGGTCTTCTTCTGTTTTGACTATAGAAACCAGAAATTCTATCTCATATCCAATCACTTCAGTGTTTTAGGTGCTGTATACATATTTGATTTTAAATTAAAAGCACCATCTCTAAAGATCATTCAGTCTTTTGTCAAGATGCAGTAGAGTTCCTGCTCAAATTGTGAGGGCAGCAGACTACAAACCTCTTCTTCTCACTACTGCATTGCTCAGAAACCCCTTTAAAGACTCTCGTGGTCTCAAGGATCTTCAACAGTCCAAGAAAACAGGGAAAAAAAAATATTTGGACTGCTCCCTGCACATAATTCTATAATTGTTTCTGTCCAAGGACCAATTCAAGACCAGGACAAACCACGTTAGAGGTTTTCCCATCTCTGTCTGCAGCCATCAGCTGTGCCTGTGGCCCACTGCAACACCAGCTGGTGTGAGTAAAAATAAATAAATAAATAAAAATTATCGGCAGTCCCCAGAATTTTACTGCCAAGAGTTCAAATTTCTCCAGACAATAAATATGCACAAAATTCCACTGGTGTTAGCAACTGACAGTCTCAGGGAAGAGGATCAACCTCTCCTAAACACTAATTGAAAGCAGACAGGTTACTGCTGCTATCGCAGCAGCTCTGTTATTGATTTTCTAATGGGAACGCTTGTCTCCTGAACAAAGCTCTTGTAGAGATAATAAGGCTGCTTAAAAAAAAATAAAATACAAAAATAAAAAATAATAATTGCCTCTCTGAGCCCTCATTTTATTTCACATTCAAAATCCAATTGCAGATCTTTCTGATAGCTAATAATTTAACGGTCATTTATGTACAGTTTAGGGTCCATTGTTAGCAACTTTGGAGCGAATAAGCCAATTAGATTAGCTGGATCTTGCATTCATGTAAAACAAATATATATCAAAGCAATTAAATGTGCAGTTTAATCGTTCCCAACCTATGAAGGAGACAGTTGCCTGAAGGTCCCAGCTCTTTTTGTGCCTCCCACTTCCAGTTGCTGACATCAGTGTAGTAAGAGTTTTTTTGCTTTGGGATTTGGAAGCACTTATTTAGTGTGGCAAGGTATGCGAGTGAATTATTGACCTCAGTATTTCCCAAGTGGGGATGCTGCAGCCCTGGGGGTAAAGAGGTCCCTGCAAGACGGTAGCAAGACAGGGAACAATTTTAATTTCCAGCTAAGGAAAAGCAAATCCCTCATTGCTCACCTGCACTTCTGCCCCACAAGGTCCCCTGTTCCCTTCCAGCCTTCTCCCACACAGATGATTTACGTCTGCTCAGCAGTGCTGAGGGCTGGCATGTTTACACCCTGGCAAGCAGAGCATGCAAATAGATGGATTTTGAATCAGCAGTTGCTACTCTGAGAAATGAGGGGGTGAACTAGTCCACCCTGTGGCAGAGACCCTGAAGGCAGATGACTCCTGTAGGGTTTGTCAACTGCTTCTTGCAGATACATGGGTGATGTGGATAGATTTGGTGTCTGGGCACCCAGGGCTTCTCATTGCCACTGTTCTCTTCCCGAGCAAAGCCATGGCCACCTCTCTATCTTCCTGCTGGGTAAGGAGGCAGCTTGCATTCCTTGGCCTTGATTATTTATGAAGCTATCTCTACTATGTATTCACCCTTGCTTTAATACTTCCCCTGCTGTGTCCTGGCCATCCATTTCCATTCTCATTACGAGGCAAGAGGAAATGATCTGGGTCAGCATTATAACATGCCTTTATGCAAGGGCAGTCCATTACCCCCACTGCCTGCTGATGGCTGTCTCCTGGTTGAATGTACACCAGCTCTGAGGGTTCCCTACTCAAAGGCTTTCATCACCTTTTAGGTTCTTCAGTTGAACCAAACCCCAGCTCACTTTGATAACTCCTACTCCCTCTCTCAGCCATGCCTGGACTGATCCCAAAGCCTCCCAAGATTCAGTGGTGTTGGAGGAGTTGCTTTGGAAAAGAGTAATCAAAAAGGTTTCACAAACTACAGAAGCCTTTCCTGTTTCCCACTTCCATCTCTTTACCCATTCAGCCACAGCTATCTCCTGTCTCACTGCTGGAAAAAGAAAGTTCTAAAGACTGCTTAGAAATCCTTTCAGAAAATAAATAATAAATATATATATAAAAAAAAAAAAAAAAAAAAAAAGGAATATTGCAAGCTTCTTTAAGGGAAGCATCACTGAAAAATTGCCTTTCCATGTGTGGGAGAAGTCACAGTTTATATCAAAGGAATAACAAAGTATTCAAACAACAGCACCCACTTTTTATAGCAAGAACCACTCGTGCCATCACTTGTATCCTGCAGTAGCTGTGACTGGTGAATGGTTCTTGATGAAAGCAGCTCACCTACCAGATAAAGGATGATCCCTGGAGAGTTTCAGTGGTCAGAATATACATCTGTGGCCTTGCAGGTGGGATCTCAAGTTCTGGTTTTGGTTTTGTGATGGATCACATAACATACAGTTCACCTCACCCATGTTTTCTCAACTAAGTGTCTCATCACAGCTGGCCAGAGGGAGGCTGGATCTTCCAAGGGTGATTTGTTCTTGGACAGGTACCGTGTCATGAAGTAAGTCTTCACAGTCAGGTGGTTAAATGGAAGGAAAAGCAGCCTGTATTCAGCCATGGAGCTGAAAGTGGCTCATAGAAGGAAGATCTTAGATCCCTGGATATTTAAATGAGGCCATGTAAAGAAGAAGGACAGGCAAACAACAGACTAGAGAAATAAAATATCATCCTTTTTTTTTTTTTTAAAAAAAAAAAAAAGACTATACAAACCAAGTGAAATCTGCTGGGGCATCGTTCACTCTTGGTCTTCTTCTATTCAGCCAGAGAAAGTGTTTGTTTCTCCCTGTGTGTCTGTGTATCTGTGTATGTGTATTTACAGCTGCAAATAATAGAGCTAGATCCCCCTTAGACACATTTCTGTTCTTCAGCTCTAATTCTTCTCCCAGCTGAATCTAAGTCTTGCAATGTTTCTTTTTTTTTTTCCTTTTTCCTTTTTTTTTTTTTTTTTTTTTTTTTTTCAGGTGGTATCTGCCCAGCTTTGCTCAAGACATTAAACCCAGAGGTACCAAATCAAACCATCTTTTGCAGCAGAAGCCAGGCAACCAGCAGCTTCTTGCAAGTTTGCAAATCAAGTCCAGGTGACTGATTTTGGAACAGCATTATGTCAAGCAATGTCCTGTTTGTACAAGGCTTTTAAGGAGCTGTCAACTTTCTTCTTTCTCTTTCACACTGTCTTTCCAACATTGTCATTTCAGCTGAGCCTGGAAGCATGAAAATGCCAGCTAGCAGCATTAGCAGTTGTATCACTGCAAGTGCAAAGCTAGCAGTACTCTCATTGCTGCACCAACAGTAAGAAGTATAGTTATGACACTGACAGCAAATTTCAGCTTGGGAAAAATAATTAAAAGAAATGAAAACAAAAACATACGTTGCGTCAGTAGTTATGATCCGGTCTTATTTGTGCACTTATGTAGATGGTACTAACTAGCAGAAGCACTTAAAATGCCTTTTTACTCTTGAGGCAGCATCTTCAGTGTCAACTCCCCTGTATGTACCTGTTAACTAACCACAATACCTTTTCACAGAAGTTATTTGGGTGCTTCCCTTCCAGCATGAAGAGAACCTTTCAACCTCAACCAATCTGTGATTCTGTGGGTCACTTTGTTCTCTAAGGTGAATGAGTTTAATGTCCGCTGTAATATAAGAGCCTAAGAAAACAGCATAGCTCTGTCTGCAAAAATTGGTCTTGCTCTTACAAGCTTAGGTATGCAGTGAACCCATACTGAAATGGCTGAATTTTCCCTTCCCTTCCCTTCCCTTCCCTTCCCTTCCCTTCCCTTCCCTTCCCGTCCCTCTTTCTTTCCCACTTTCTCTCTCCCTTTCTCTTTCTCTCTCTTTGCTCCTTTTCTGTCTGCTTTTTATTTTCCTTCCCCCTCCCCGCATTTCTTTGTCGTTCCCTCTTTCCTTTTCTCATTTTCTTCTTTCTTTGAACTTTTATGCAGGTGTAAATCAGGGGTATTTCAGTGTTATTCTCAAGTGCCATCTCACAGTGCTCAGCATTAGGAAGAAGTGTTACCCATGGGTTTTCTTTGCTCTGCGAATCACGTAATAAGTCAAAATACAGGTCAGCTAAAAACAATGTGAAACTTGCCAAGTGCTTTATTAACTGTTACTCTCTGGGTTCGAGATAATTCAGAGATTTGGAAAGTGGGTTAAGGAATTTTCCCATTAAGGTCAGCGGCAGAAATCTGGTGCAGAGTGGTAATAACCACAAGGTATTTGTTTTTACTGGCCTATGAAAAATCAATGAGTTTGGGTCTTGCTCTTGCTGTGGTGATAGTAACATTGCAAAAAAAACCTCTGATAACAAGGATGAAGTCTCTCTCTTTTTTTTTTTTTTTTTTTTTTCCCTGAGAAGAAAATGAATGAATTAATGGATGAATGAGTGAATGAATGAATGCAAGACAGATTGTTTTTTTCAAGGCATGATACAGAAAAGCGTAGGAGGGGACAGCTTCCATCCTGATGGCCTGGTATTTGTACAGTGCCTAGCACAATGGGAAAGTGGGCACTGCACATGGTCCTTCATCTTCCCAGAGTCCCTGTCACTATGAATGTCTCTGAAGCCGAGAAGTGTGCCCTAATGGTTGGTTGAATTTTAAGACTGGAAGGATCCTAGCTGGATCATTTTTCTATTTAAGAATCAGTGGAGAAAGGGTCCCAGGACTGGACATTGAGGTTTTAGTGCCATTGGTATTGAGACAGGCTTTTCCAAACATAGGTGTGTGATGACACATGTTGCAGGACCCTGTTCATCTCAGCTAACCTTTGCTGTCTAAGATTTAGCCATCTACCCAATGCTATGACAGGTAGATAGTAAAAGGTTCCTCACCTTATTCAGACATTTATCCCGGGAAAGGATATAATAATCCCTGGGAAGTGATTATTCACTCTCTGGGATGTACGTTGGGGCAAACGGTTAACAACTATTTCCATTAGCTGATTTGTAGGGAACTTGAATGGAATTCACCATTCTAATTTTAGCTAGCTACAACACAATATCTCCATGAGGTCCGCACTGTAGTAGTTGAGAATTAGTCAAGGCATCCAGTGGGGGTAGGAATATGATTCATTGAACCTGAGAGAGGCACCTTCTTTAAGATAAAACTAATCATGTCCTAAACTTTGCCAGTGTTACTGACTCACTCTCCTCTGAGTAAAAATGAAAATCTGGGATTCATTCTCCTGTACTCACCTTCCTCGTGGAAAGCCAAAAGCAGTGGGACAAATCCCAACATCACTAAAGATGTATCAGATGAACACCACTCTGAATGGATGAGGTGCAGCTTATCCTCATTGCTAGCACTGTTACACTGTTAACTGAGATGTTAGCAGTCTGATACCCAGAGATGTGAAAGCACTTGTCCTTCTGCTCTAGTTGTAAAGCATTCCTGTTATATAGGCTATAATGTCCCTGACAGTGAGAACTGTATCCACTACTACTGAGTGCAGTTGTTCAAAAGAATTTGGGAAAGCTCTGTGGTGGTCTGTCTGCCCAAGAACTCTTGGATTTTGAGAAATGAGTAGAGTGTAGAGTAGAGTAGAGTAGAGTAGAGTAGAGTACAGTACAGTACAGTACAGTACAGTACAGTAGTGTAGAGTAGAGTAGAACAGAACAGTTGGAAGGGACCTTCAGAGATCATCTAGTGCAACTGCCTAATCACATCAAGACGAGCCAAAAATTAAAGCATATTAATGAGGGCATTATCTAAGTGCCTCTTAAACAGTCTTGAAGTTTGAAGTTCAGTTACAAGCACAGAAATGAGGCTGAAGCGTGCCCTGGGCCAGTCTTTGTTCCACACAGGCTTCTGCAAAGTGTCACTTGACCTACAAGGTTCTAAATATTATAGGTTAAAAAGCTAAAACTATAGATGCCCTTCCTGTGTGTCCACCATCACAAGGGGAAGAGGAACAAGGAGTTGAATTCCCATCAGACTGGAAGAGGAAGAAGGCTGGTGTCAGAGATCCTCTTTTGTACACACCATTTTTATGATCCAGATTATCTTGCATCTGTGGACCTGTCAGACCTGCTGCAAGCCTCACCAGCTTGACATAGATTGGCACACCAGCAAGGCACAGAGCTCTCATTTCTTGTTTTCTTCATTCTCTATTTTACTCGAAAGTCACATACATCTTGGCTAAGTGATGGGATTCATTTCTGCTTGCAGAGACAAATATATTAATATTAATTGATTTTTTTCAGGTTTTGGCTACTTCTTTATTAGAAAAATATAAATCCACCAGTGATGAATTTGTGTTTCATCAAGACTGTGAGCTCAGCTCTGGATTATTACTATTTGCTTACAAATGATCAGCTGGAAGGATGGAGAAGCACTCAAGTATTCCTGCCAGAAATATGCTGATGAGCTTCACTGCCTTACGCTGACATTTCCAACCCCACTTGCAATCTGCCAGCGTGCGTACAAGGAAAAGCATCTGGCTCAACCTCAGCCTAGCAAGACTGAACACATCCTGGGAAAAAGGAAAACAACTGTTTGAGAATCTTCTTTTGTCACTCCGTGCCAAGGGTTTACTTGTACCGCTATTCATTGCAAACACCGGTTCTTAACCTCACCTTTGGATTTAACATTATTTCTAAAGCCACTTCATCAAGCTGGCCACTTATGGTCTTCCTTCAGCGAGTAAGAGTACATAAGAGGAAAAGAAAAGAAGAATGAGCCAAGACAAACAAGGTGTTGGGGAGAAAATAAATAGAAGGAGCACTGTGCACAGCATAGACTTAAAAGTATAAAAAGATATAAATCAGGAAAAAAAAATGAAGGAAAATTGAAGTATTCAGTATTTGAATTAATATGCATTCCTTTCATCAGAGGAGATTAAATCCAACTTTCTTCTCTTTTTCCCGTTATATTCCTCTTCCCTCCCCCTTTAAAATAATTTAGAAGCTCAAATAGTAATAAGAGTGTGCAAAATAAACTGGAAGTGATAAATTAGCCAGATGGGTAGCAAAAAGGTAAAAGAAAAAAAAAAAAAAAAAAAAAAAAAAGTAAAAACTGCACAGCTCCAAATCTGGGGGAAGGGGAGGAGGGGAGGGGAAAATATATTTATGTGTTTAACTCATTCCATGATTATTTTTCATCGAGGTTGTTATTCAGTTAGAGGAAAGAAAGTCGGATATTGCTTGCATCTTCTTCCACCAAATATCTCATGAATTTCTTCTGTGAGTGACTGCCCTCTGCACCAAAAGCAGTAGCATTTCTGCTATGGAAATATAGTGCCAACTTCTGGGATTAGTTACTGATGTGATAAACAAATCTCATTTTTTAACCTGTATGCCCAATCTTCTCACATCATCTGTTGAGGTTCGAGGAAGCTCAGTCATGTTCAGCATATCCAAAATCCTGCCAAAGCGAAGGCATCTTCATCTTTCCCTTCCATTCCCCTCCTGCCCCCCCAGCTGTAGGAGTCTGTTCTCTAACTTTTAGGTCCCAGTTCCTTACTTCCCTCTGTATGATGCTATACCTGTTCCTAAATGTCTGTGAAATACTGGGCTTCATGATACAGGTAGGAACACACACACACACAAAAAAAAATAAAATAAAAAAAAAAATCAGGATGGGTTACTGTTCAGCTCCCATTTTCTTTCACTACATTTTAAGACCAGAAGCTGTTTTTGTTCATTCACAAACTCACCGAGATATCTTTTTAAATACTCATAAAAATGTGGCCCCTACTCTCTATGATTTTCACATTTCAAATTCAAAGAATTCCAAAGCCACTCTCTCATCTGCCTTGTTCAAGAAGCAGGGCTTATTGAAGAGGTCAAATACAAGTTTCTCGCCATTGCTGGTGGAAAATATTTTCTTAGAGACCCACTACATGCCAGAGACACCCTGTTCAAAGTACATCCATC
Organism: Oxyura jamaicensis; assembly: GCF_011077185.1. Taxonomy (NCBI): domain Eukaryota; kingdom Metazoa; phylum Chordata; class Aves; order Anseriformes; family Anatidae; genus Oxyura; species Oxyura jamaicensis. The sequence goes on along the minus strand of NC_048894.1, from coordinate 156,317,816 downwards.
AGGTTACACAACTGGGACATTGCTTGAGAAGGATCTTCCCAGGGCACTTTTGCAAGTCACAGATCTGGTTTCCCATGTTTCTGGTAAGGAAGTCAAAATAAAGGTCTTATTTATTTATTTGTTTGTTTGTTTGTTTCTTATGGTCCCATCACTGTGCCTGACCTTTTAGGGAAGCAGGAGAAGTCAAGTCTCTATGACCTTTTCAGCTCTTGTTTTTTGTCTCCTGAGACTGCTGAACAGGAATTCAGATGTCAGGTTCCTCTGGAGAAGAACCAAGAGCAGGAGCTGAATGATGTATTATAAATGCATGGATACTACCCGAGCCGAAGGCTATGTACTCTATGATCACACACCATGTCATGTACTGTCAGCCCTCAGTTAGGAATGGTCTGGTGTCATTTTTGATCAAAAGCTGGGCTTGAACAAGGAACCAAAAAAAATATAGGTCAGCAACATCGAGGGTTAATTACCTCAGAATGATAACTGGATATTTTTTGTTAATTTCTAGACAGACAGAACTGTGGAGGTCACCTTTCAGCAGTGTGATTTCTCAATGTGTCTAAAGCATTTCTGGAACTTTTTGTAGAATTACCACCAAAGTTAATTTGGTGCCATAACCCTACATCTCCCAAGTAGGTACTCTTGGAAACAATCAAAAGCAATAGAAGTGAAGAAACAGACAAACTCAAAACATTTGAAGACTCATTACATTTCTCTGTCTCGTATTTATTACTGCTTAAATGACTCAAGAGAATTAAGGAAGGAGGAATATGATCTGGCATCATTAATATCAATCAATCTTCACCTGTGCTGAGATGTACACATGACCTTGTACCTAAGTACAAGAATTTACTTAGTTTTTTTGTAGGATTAAATATATGAAGGTAAGTGACTGCACAACTTAGAAAAAAATGTTTTATATGATAAAACATGGAGGATCAGACAGTTCCAGAAACACTTCATCAAGAAATGCGATCTTTAAAAGATATGTTTTTTCCAGATTTTAGCTATCAAGAAGTTAGAGAAAGCATTAGAGAATATCACCTGGCATGTTCCACAATAGTCAATGGAGAAAAAACAAAAGCACTAGTAACCCCATAACAGCAGTCTGGGAGAGGATGAATTAATTTGGTCCCTTTCTGCTAATGTTTCAGACTGACAACATCAGTAATTTTTCCCTGTGCCTTTCATTACACCTAGCTTTCATCTCTTCCCTCGCCTCAAGATGAAGGTCTCATCCCTGGGCCATGTTGCCAAGTCCTTTTCAGCAGATGAAAGATGAGACAAGGAACACCAGATGGGTATAAGCTGATAATGCTGCACAAAGAAGTCATGAGACAATCTGGTGCAACCATGCTCAAGATATCTTTCTTGCAGCTTTCTGCAAGTAATAATTTGTGTAGACAGCTACTTGGGAAAGTTTTGCAGAGGTACGTGTACCATAACACCCACAGCTTGGGAGTCTCTCAGCTAGAAAAAGAGGTATATGTATTTTTTCCCCTTCTGTTCTAGGGCACAACAAACCCTGCATCCTACTCAGCACACCTTCTCAGCTCTACCAAGATGTTTTCCTACACCCCCTGTGGTTTCTCTCTATCCCCCTCCAGCCTCACTTCTGGACAGGTAAGCTGGAAGTCACAAGTTGGAAGAAAGTCAGAAGGAAACTTGATTAAATATTAGGAGAAACTTTTCCAGCAGGACAGTAAACATTGGAACAGGGGTCCAGAGAGGTTTGAAATCTCCATCCAAAGAGATACTCAAAGCCCTGTTGGAAAAGGCCCCTGAACAACCTGCTGGGAGGCATGTGTGGGGTCAGGTCAAAACCCACTGATCTATCCCCACGTGTACCATACTGTGAGTGTAACTGTAAAATGCACGGCAACATCACTCAGTGCAATGAAAAATGACAGCTGCGAATGCTGCATGAGCCCCAAGACAATCATTTCTACATTAAATGGCATTTATTTCTGCTGCTTGGGCAGAAAATACAGCTGGAGTTGCTCCATAGGTTGGCATCTCTGCTGTCCACCACCACCAGGGGAACACTGCACATGATTAGGACTGGTGTGGGTCCTTCAGCGTGTGCCAGGAACCAGGAGATGAAAAGCTTGGAAAATATGCTTTCCCTCCACCTCCAAAAATCTCAGGTGTTTTGCCTGAGGTTGTTAGCAGTGCCACTAGCATTATCTTTTGATCTCTGGACAGCTCCTGATCCCATGGGAGATGATGGGCACAAGAGCTGCTTTTCATTCAGGAAAACTCCTTGCCATTTTCCTATATGATGATCTATGAAATTGTAGCAGATGTTGTCTGGTGGCTAGTCCCTCGGAGCAAAGGTGATGGTCAAGTTTAACTGGGGATGCCCAGATTTTTCCTAGGAAACTGAGGATATACTCAATGGTGGAGCATGGATTGGGTCAGTGTTCGGTGTCTGACAGGAGCAAAAAAACAGCCAAAGCAGTCAAAAAATGCAGAGGAAGCCACAGAGAGCCTGGTACTCTGCTCTTGTCAAGAAGCCAAGAGGGAGGAAGAAAAAGATTCTTTTTTTTTTTTTTTTTTTAAGGTCTACGCAGAAGTTGGCTCAAAAATTCATTCTCCTTAACTCTCGGTTTCATTCCTTGTAAATAGGATCACACTTCAAAATGCATCCACTTGACAGCCTGACAAACATCCCAGATACCCTCTCAGGGAATTTGGCTGGGCCAGGAGAGGTTACACCAGGCTCTTAGGAGGAGAAGAAATGTGGCGAGCATTTTCTTCATCTTAAGCATGGCTAGAATTTGCTTCATAGGCAGGGGAGTACCTCTCCACAGCTCGTTATAGTTTCAGACCATCGGGCAGGCAGACGGAACATGCACTCCACTACAGATTCACAGAAGGAGGTACTCCTTCCTTACACTAGGGAGCCTGCCTTGATTGCCATCCAACTGCAAATCTAGTGAAAAAATAAAATAAAATAAGGAGAGTTCTCCGCTTTAACAGAGCATTGACTTTCATTGAAGTGCTTTTGAGGGTTTGGGGTGAGGAAGATAAATGTACAATTTCAGACAGCTAATGTTCATGAAGCTGAGGGAGATCAACCCATCAGGAGCTGTGAATTCACAAACATTCATGGGAGAGCTACCTGTTTGTACTTATCTCTGAGTTAATAACAAAGTGTCCAGATTAGAATATGGGAGCTGTAATGCCAGAAGAAATCAATGCTTCATCAAAGCACATTTTCAGAAGTGGTCAACAGTTACTGCACTAGGAAATCAGAGCACATTTATTTTCTGTTTTCCCCAAATGCTCACTTATGAATTTTTTTTATTTGTTTCCATACCTAAAGGTTAATGGCCCAATACATCGGTGTACAAAACATAAGGTTTTCCTGCTTGGTCCATTCCCTGTTATGATGAGATGATGAGATGATGCTGGGAAGGACAATCAGGAAAGACCTTTCTGTGCTGTTTTCTTGTTCTTGTAGTTTTTTTTTTTTCCCTGTTTTCTTCACCTAACACCTTTCTGACAGCTGCAAAATCCCGGAGGGTATCAATATTAAGCTGAAACACTTCCTAAAGGGTTGCAGAGGTGCTTACGTGAGAGGAACAACTGCCAGATTTGCCACACACTGCAATCAATTTTCACCACTCAGAACCATTCCTTTTGCTTTCAAAACAACAACAGAAGTTTAATTTTTTAGTTCAAAGTGTGTAAAGGCTTTCACTGGAGACTAAGTAAGTGGTAAAACTGAAATGCAAAAGTAATCTTAAAACTTAGAGACACTAAAAGCTCTTTGATGCAGAGCCAATGTCGCTAGAAGAAACCATGAAAGGTGATGCTGGGAGAAACTAAAAAGAATAAAGTCTCTACCTAAAAACTTGATGGTACAGGTGACAAGTCTTCAGGACCTGTTGAGTTTCTCACTGAAGAAAGATGGAATTCAAGTCTAGAGAGATCTTTTCCCACTTCTAGCTCAATTCCCACTAGTAAAGCTGGATCTTTCAATGGGATAACCAACTAACAAACAAAAAAAAAATAGAGAAAAAGGAGAGGTTCAAGTCCTGAAAATAAGGGTTTCCTGAGACTCCATGACTCTCTTTCCTAGGGAAGAGTCTAATACGTGTTGTGTCCCTTGGTTACAGAGTCAGTGGAGCAAGGCAGCCACACCAGCTAATTAAAGCACTGAAATTAGGAATCTAGTCTTTCATCACGGTAATATATAGGCCACAGCACACCCAAGGAAAAGTAACTTTTGGGGGGACAGGACAGTCCTGGCATTCCACTGACTGCAGGAGAGCCCGGGATCACCCAAAATGTGCTTCATGTAAGTCATGTAGGATACACCTGGGCCACAGGAACTAGACTTTTGGTATCATTTTATGCCATGGTTGTTCAGGTCTTATCTTGGTGGGACTACAAAACTGAAAGGGACAGAGACATCTCACCCTACTCTGCACTGAGCATCTGCATGGCACATCAGAGCAACTCAAGGTCACTTGTGTTTAAAAAGTTTTCCTTGGTCACACTTCCACAAGTCAATCTCTTGCTTTTGCAGTGAGCAGCCTGCTTGCATTTGGTCTTTTACAGTTCTGGTAGCTCCACCAAAATATTCAGGAGAAGCCTTCAAATTAGCTTAAGATTTGGGGAAAACTCTTCAAATAGAGTTTGCCTTGAGTGAAAATGTCAGTAGTGTCTGAAAAATCTACTGAGCCCTTTGTTTTGCTTTGTGTAGCATGCATCACAAGTAAGCAATGATCTAAACCCTTCCAAGAGAAGTGGTCATAAATAAATAGATAAAGGGGGGAAGGGGGGTATTTTATCTTGAATTCTGAACACGGACCAGAATCTGGAGAACTTCAAGATAGTCCTGAGGTTGGAAAGATGATAACGATTAAATAAAATTATTTTAAAATGTAATTCCAAAGAATCAGTGTCAGAGGAAAGAAGCCAAAGGGTAAAATTAAAGATTTATTATTTTTCCTCTTGTCTCACAGCTTTGTAAGGTCACCAGCTGGACTGAAATGCTTTTTTCCTAGAATATACCCATTGGGGACTGCCTGTGACCAGATAAGAATGACACCAGCCCACTGTGGGGAGCACAAGAAAACAGCAGGAAATATTTTTCTTTAAACACCAGAAGAAGAGGAGGAATTATCTCCAACATAAACTAGTTGCCAAATTCAAAGTGAAAAGAGAATGTGGTACGTAATATTGGCAGGACTTTGGCCTACGAGAACGCTTCATAATTGATGTCTTTCTTCTGTTTCGTTGTGCACTCTCATTCAATCCAGCTGTTCCTTCATTAGACCAAATGGTGGTGCAAATCTCTGTGGATAGACTACATCTGGTGCATGAATATGCAATTATAGTTCTCTGTAGGCACCATATGAATGCACAGGTAACATTCGGTATCTAAGAACTGTGCTATCTAGGTCAAACAAACAAACAAACAAACAAAAATCTTTAAGTTCTAGAATTAAAATTAGTGCAAGTTCAGGTCATCTACTGCTTGGAGGATGTATTTTCACCGACCAACCTTATTCAGCTTTCTGTTGGGACAGAAAAAGAACGAAGGAATAATAAAAACACAGAGAATGCTCTCAGAACTCTTCCATACAGAAACACTTCTTGAGGGTTTATGGCAATAATGTATCTGACTTACATCCTTTCAAACTCCACTGTGTTTTTCAGTTTTGAAGCAGATTTGAACTCCTATTTTTACTAATATGCATAAAAATAATAATATTTTTTTTTAAAAAAGAAAATCAAATATTTAAGAAGTTTAGATGGGAAGTGGTAAAATGTGTCAAAATTAAGATTAAACTTTTTGGCAGAACACATATGTTTTTCAAAACCTTAGAAGGTGAAAAATCTCCAGATAAACATCAGTTCAGAAGCAAGCAGAAGCTTCAGCCTCAGAAGTCTTGTCTAAAACAGATCAAACCAAGAATCCCAAATTCTAGCACTCAGAGATTTTACAAAAATTCAACTCCAGATCTGACATTTAAAATTCTGACCCAGGTCTGCATTTTTTCAGAAAAGCATGATCTGAATTTTATGCTCAGAACAAAGCCCCAAGCAGGCTGAGTTTCATTCCAAAGAGCTCTGTTCCCTGCTACAGAAGAAAAAGTATTTCAGATGAAATAAGATCAAGTTTAGACCTCTGCCTGAAATTCAATCTTTTGCTTGAGGTTCTCATTTCCCTCCCATACACATATGAATTTTTAATTTGTCAGGGAAGGGTGCCTGTACTGCTGAGATCTGGAACAGAATTAGATGAGTTGAACTGACGCAGAATCAGACTTGCCTTTCTGTACAACATCAAATTACCTGGTCTGGTTGCCACATCCTTGCTCTCTGCCCCTCTAGTAAGTACATTACATTCACAACCATCCCTTTAATGATGTGCAAGTTCTCCTTGTCTGGGCGTCTGGAGATAAGACCTTTGTTTCTCCTTCACATCATGAACTCTGGGGGTACACTACCAAGTTAATCTCTACAGCAGCACGGTGAGGATGGATGGGTGAGCACTTGCATGACATTTGTACTGGGGTCAATGCAATTTACAGGGCAGGCTTATGGGAGCTAGCTCAAATCTGATTTTACAATTATGATATCAAATGTCATTTAGGTAATGATGGCTCTCTAACATTCAGGCAACACCTTCTGGTCACAAGCATACATGAAATTTCAGAGCTGCTCCACAGAAGCAGGTACGTGAGCTACCTGACTTCACAAAAACAATGCAGCTGCAACCAATTGAAATGAATGAAAGGGCAAAGGCTCTTGAAGTGCAGCTGTCAGTCATTCAGCAATGAGCTGCTGAGCAAAGGGGCAGATACAGTCCTTGTTAGACTGGGGTTATTGCAGGGACACCTGGGTGTTAACTATGTTGGTTCCTGTTTTTTTCAAACACATTAAAATCCCTAAAGAAAGGGAAGAGTCCTTCTCCTCCCCTCACTAAATCAATGCCTAGAGCAAGTGGATCCATATATATCAGGAACTGAAGCCTTAAATACCACACACACACTTTATTGTAATATGTTATACTTTTATTATTACATTTATTATAAATTCTGGATCCATCCATCAGCTGCTTTGCCAGGTACCTTACAAACCCTTTCATCCCCATCCCTTTACAAAGATGCACGAATTTATGCCCTTGCACATTACCGGGCTGACTTAGTCCTGTGTTTATGCAGCTTGTAGCTTTGACCTTTCAACAGTTGTGGCATCTTCTTGCATTAGAAGTCCCACGGTCCCCTTTTCTGTCCGATACTCTCTTGGCTTTGTCAAGGCTTTCATTCTCCTAACAATCACCCTAAAGGGGTCAGCAACCCTAGCCCTGGGTAAACCTTTTGTTAAGGACTGGGGAAACTTGCAGTTGCTCCACCTTTCAGGTTTCATTGATCTCTATAAAAAGCTCAGCAGCTCCCTTAAGGGTGTTATGTGGATGAACACACACAAATTATGTTTCCAGCAAAAAAAAAAAAAAGAAAAAAATAATAATAATAAAAAAAAATGCTGGCTATTTTCAACTCTTCAATAGGTAATAAAATTGCATAAAATCAGAACTGCATATTTGCTTCTAACACGGTGTCTCTCATAGCTGTTTCTTGCAGTGTGGTGGTTCAAGAGGGGAGCTTTGAAAGTGTTTAAGTGCCCAGAGCTGCACAGAGAAGCCTAGAGGAAATTTCAGCTCTGTTTTCTTCTTACATAACCGAGCTGCACACAAATATTAAGCGTCCAGTCTTTAAAGACACATCTGGAGATGTCAATGGGAGGAACCACATCATCTTTGGCTTTTTCTGTGTTCCATACAGAGAGGAGATGGGCAGGAGAAGTGACTCAGATCTGAGCTGGTCTGAGTCACCCCTGAAAGATGCTGACCTTTTCTGCTGAAAAACTCAAATGCTCATCACTAAAAGGATAATGTTTCCCATCCTCACTTCTTGCCTTCTTCTATGTGTTCATTTTGTCTCCCTGGATTGTAGGTTCCCTCAGAAAGAATTATTTCTGACTATTTTAAAGTGTTGCAAAACGTAATGTAGTCACATTTTGTTTAATAATATAAATTAGAAAAAAAAAAAAAAAAAAAAAAAAAGGCAAAAAAACACCCTGGTGGTGGTTTTGTCTTGAAAGAGCTGCATTGAAAACCTGTCGGCCTTAGAGAAGCTTGGGTGCAGCTGGGCATTCACCCAACCCTATCCCAACAGAAATATCAACCTCCCTAGCAGGATTACCACAACGTTTTAGTAACACTTACAGCAAAATTACGGGGAAGGTAATTTAGTTGTGTTCATCTGAGATGGAAGTGTAGAGGAAAAAAAAATTATAATAGGGCAATAAAGGGACAACTAATTGAAGGAACAAACGGAAGAGAAATCAATGCAGATCCACCCCTGTGCTGAGCACTCAGCAGCAAACCCTGCTATTGTCGTGGTGTCACTGTAACCACTGGAGCATGGCATTATTTGGCGTAAGTATGCACTAGCCTGCTGTCATCACCAAGCAAGGTTAGACGAGCTATATCTTAGAACAGTTTAACAGATGATGGAAAAAAAAGTCCCACCTGTCCTTCAGCTTTATACACAGAGAATTTTCCATTAGGATCTTCTTCCTGCTCTGGACAATTTAACAGCCGCAGAAGTCAGTAATTTAAGCAAACTGTCAATTGTCTCTTAATCTCTACTCTAGAATAAAAAGCAAATCAATACACAATTAACTAAAAATATACTGTAATACAAGTATTCTTTTCAGTGCTAGAACAACTCGAAGTGTAAATTCTCCCCTAGAACAGGGCCAAAGACCAAAAAATATTCCAAGGCCCCTTAGCATCCAGCAAACTGCTTTCTCATGGAGCATCAAGTGTTTGCTGCTCCTCAGTCCCTTCCACCTCCTGCAGTCTTCAAACCTCTGTTTTATTCCACATCAGTTAGTGCAACTCATATCATTTTATTGTCCCTTCTTCCTTCTAAACCCTTGTGGTCACTGCCCCAGGTAGTCCTTGCTGTCTTTTGCAGCAGCTCCATCACTCTCTTTTATTCATATTCCCTCCTCTCTATCAACATTTTTAGACTCATCCCCCCAAGAAACCAGGCTTATGCTGCTGAGATTTTTTTTCCCTGCCTATCCATCTCCCCAAGAAATTCTGCACTCTTTGACAAATCTCACACAAGTCTGAACAAACACATGGAGCTGGAGGACAGAGACCCTTTCTGTGCTCCTATGTAAAGAAATAAATGTCTATTGCATGTCAGCTCACTCTAGATACTAAAGACTCCACGTTGGAGACATTTTATCAGAAAGGTATTATGAACACTCACAACTGAAAGGAAAGCTTTGGTCATAACCTGGACAAAACAAAAGAGACAATCCCAGGGGATTTCACACCTCAAAGAGATATTTTCTCACCCTGCCCCATGCATGAGCTTTGGCAGGTAGGGACCTGCACAGCAACCCTGCTCCATTCACTGATCCAGCAGAAAACTGACATAGAAAAAAACAATCATTCTGAAGAAGGAGAATGGACAGAAGGAGTGTGAGCCCATCTCTGATCCCATCCATGGGAAGAAGGATGTGCTTCTGGAGGCCGCACAGAGTGTCTTCAACCCATGCCAGCAGCAGCAGCCAGCAAAGATCTTCTGCAGACAATGGTTCTTCTCTCTTTATTTAAAATCATGGATTTTTATACAGATCCATGTGCACACACACAGGGAAAGTGGTAGGCAGGTGTACCTCAAAGCCAATCTGGCACAGAAGAAACAGCATTAATGCAATACCAGGGCAGAGAAAGCGTTTCAGCCATTCTCACATTTTTTTTTCTTTTTTCTTTTCTTTCACATTTGTCACATTCTTTCATGTGACATTTCTTGCTGTACCTGCTCTGACTGCATCCTCCCTAGGGAGGTTGCCCTGGTGCTGAATTTGGCACCCAAGGAAGGCCTCTGCCAGCCTGCCCACACCGTGGTGACCACACCAACCCCAAGGCCATGGTGAGCACTGCTCATGCTTCAGTTGCCACAGGGGAATCTGGGAGGGCGAGGAAGACCCCTGTGCTGTGATGAAGGACTGATTGTCTCAGAAAAGTGATGACTGAGGAGGAACAGGAGCAGGCTTCAAATTCATGAGGGACTGAGTGATGGTGAGTAAGGGGATGGTCATTTACACTCCTTTGTAACACAAGAACATGGGGAGACTACCAGAAATGCAGGGAAATACTTCTCTACACAATAGAAGCTGCGCTAAGCTGCCACAGCACTTTTCTGGGTGCTGCTGTTGGTGTTTACAAGGGTTTAAGAAGTTTTGGGACAAATTCAGAGGAGAAAGAGCTGCACAGAACTGCCTGTTACCATCGCACCAGCTCTCTCCAGGAGGTCCCTGAGCTCTGGTGGGGTCAGGGTACACAGGGGATCTATCCCAACGTGTTTGCTCTGCTCTTGCCCTCCCCTTGGCATCTTTTCTGCCTGCTGAGGACTGGACAACCCTTGTTCCCCTTGGCAGTACCCTCAGCTCTCTCCGCTCTGCCCAGGGCTCTCTTTCTCTTCCTGACAGCGTATCTCCCACTCCCCTACACACTCCCTTGTCCTCCCCTGCACGTCCCTCCTTCCCTTGCTGCTTTCTCTTGTAGCTGTCATGTTTTCCACAGCGTGCAGCCCACCTCAGCACAGAGACGCCAAACAAAGGGGCTGACGTTATTATACTCGTTGCCCGCGAGCTTCTCCGAGTGCTCCCAGGACTTTGGCTATGATTTTTTCATTCACTCCCCTCCCAGGCATTTGTTGAATGCTTGTTGTTAAAGGGGAAGGATCTTGCTCTTTATTTAAGTGTTGTGAATCAGAAAGGAGACTGTAAAAAATTGGAGTGGGGCCAGCTCCCTCTTTCTTTTCGTTCCCCTCACTTTTCCACATTCTAGTGTGGCTGATGGGGCTGGTGTGGCTTTCTCAGCCAAGTCAGAGAAGAAATGAAAATCCCATACAAGGATGCAGCTAGCCTGCCCCACCAGCACCACCACCACCAGCTCCCCCAGCACCCCACAAAATGACAAAGGATCTTGATTACTGACTCACCATGCCAGCCGACGGAGAAAGAGCGAGAGAGAAAAAAAAAAAAAAAAATGCATTGCATTCGTTTATAATAGTGGGCTTTGAGTCTGCTGGGGGATTGGCTGGCATTTCGGCAGCTGAGGGGGCTGCCCTGTGTCTGAGCTGTCACTGACTCACCTGCCGCAGCAGCAGCTCTGAAAGGAACCTCAGGAGTGGGAGAAGAAGAGGCAGGGGATGGAGGGAGGTGCACACCCCACAGACACGTGGACGGAGGGAGTAACCCCCCCAGATCATCTCCCCTCCCAGCAATGCCCTACAGATGCACACATCGTGCCTTTCTGGTGTCACTCATGTTCCTCCTGCTTCCCTCCCATTTTTTTTTTCCTCAACTTATTTCCCAGCCCCTCTCAGCTCCACATCCACATTTGCCATAGGATAATACACGAGGAAGCCCTAAGAGAGGAAGACAATTGCCCTATTTGTCTCACTTCTCCAAAACATCAATTTCTGGGGGGAGAGGACCAGAGCAGAAACCCACAGTCTTGCTTTTCTGAACCCAGAAGTGAGCGCTGGACCCTGCCCCTTGAGCATTTTTCTTTCACTAGGGGATGGCCACAGCCATCCCTGACCAATGGCCAGTGCTTCACTGCAGTCCCTTGCTCTGAACTTGAAAGCAAGAGGTTGAACATGAAAGCTGAGGCTGTTTCTAGAGGTGCCTCAAAGTCCCTGTCCAGTATTCATGAGCAATTCAAGCACATGATGGATAAGACCGGCATTCATTATATCACCAAGTGCCTTTCCCCCTTGGAAATTTCCTTAGTCTTTTAAAACTATAGGGAACCAGGTGGCAGGATATCACCTAACTCTTTCTACCCCATGTGCTGCTCCCTTTTGCTGTCATCTTCTGCCTCTTTCCCTTCTTTATATTATTTCTCACTCCATGTCTTGCCACTCTTCATCCGGTCCTTTTCTATATATTTTTCCCTCCATCCTTGCAACTGCCTCCTGCAAATCCCTCACAGGCAGACAGCTGAAAAATGGAAAAAGGAGAAAAAGGTACTTATTCCTATGATTTTATTCCCCATTTTTCTTCATGAGTGGGTAACTTCTGCCTTACATCTTTTTCCACTTCTCACAGACCTTCCAATTTCCCTCATCGTTAACAGCACCCTCAAAGTTTTAAGTTCCTGCTGTGAAGGGGTGTGAATGCAGCACCGAGTGGAAGTGGAGTGCTTTGATAAAGGGTTGTCAGAAAAACTATATGGAAGGATGAGGTTAAAAGCCTTTTTGTTTGGGACAGGAGAAAGGAAGATCATTGGTGCAGAGGGGTGGTGGTAAGAGCTAATCAGCAGGACAGTGTGCTGATAACCAATATCATATTAGGTATTGCTCTACCTGTCTGGCTAAAGCACCTGTATAACCCACACCGAGCCTTTGGACTGTTGCCTTGCCACTGTGGGCACCGTCTTCCTGCTCTGGGGTCCCACAATGAGGTTTTCGTGTCTGGAGCTCCTAAATGCTTTCAGGTTAACAAGATTTATGAACGATAATTGGTAATTATTGTACACTGTAATAAACTTCCTTTCATTTCCAGCCTTCAGACAATTCAGAAAACATCAGAATCCCAAAGATGTTATTCTTAAGGGCACTAAATCCCAAAAGAAGAAATCTGGTATTATACAAGCTGAAAACCACAGGACACCCATCCAACACAAGAAAAAGCAATGAGAGGGAAGTGAAAGAAACCATTAATTCTGGGGAATTTTATTTCCCCTTCCAATACTGTGAGCACATGTAAAATCTGTTTTCTTTCCCCCTACATAGAGGACTTCAGTGTTTGATTTATACCCTGAGGCCTTGTTTACTGCCTTGCTTCCAATTCTGATTTGAATGGCCTAAGACAGACCAATGAAAGTTTGCAGTTGATTCACTCCTGAAAAAAAAAAAAAAAAAGGGAAAGAAAAAGAAAAAGAAAAAGGGAAAGAAAAGGAAAAAGGAAAAAAGAAAAAGAAAAGGGATAGGGGGGACACCACAAATAGTTTTAAAAGCTTGGAGAAATATTGGAAAAAAATATATATATATTTCCAAGGGCTCCCCCTTTTACCTCTAATGAAAGCAGGGAACAAATCCACAAGACTGATGTGCACAGTATGCAGAGCTATTTCATTTTAGCCTAGAATTTTAGCCTGGTGTTTTTAGGAGGCTAGTCCTGCTCCCTCCACCTCTGACACTGTGAAGCTCTGCACAAAAGAGAGAATCAGATATAAAAGCACTGGAAAAATGTCCAACTCAGGAGCATGCCTTGGAAAAGAGGGAACCGGGAGGTAGAAGTGACCACATGGCAAAACAAGGGAGACAGCTTCGTGCTGGGGAGTAGTGGCCAGAGGTCATCTGGTTTCCTCTTTGGTATACTTCAGCCTGGCTGACATTTTCCACGAGTAATTGTCTGTGGGTTGCTGGGTGTTGGCTTGAACCCTTTCCTCAGCCAGCCCCATTTTCATCTCTCTGGGCAAGGGAGATAGGAACTGCCCATGCTTTACTGTGCTAACTCCATGTTTCATGCTGTACAGAAGCTGTTACTCGAGACCAATATCCCCATGTCAATATTTCAAATCCTTTCTCTACCCTGAAAAGTTAGTTTTAGAGGAGGGAAGACTTTGGCTGACAGAAGGCTTTTCCCTTCTCTTTCTACCTTCTGCAAGTCCTGAGTTTTGGGACCATATTCCTACCTACTTAGCTGTCCATCCTTGCTTACAGATCTCTTTTATCATGACTACTTCTTGAATTCTCTTTTCCACTATGTAGACATATTGGAACTTACTCCTCTCTATCTCCCCACATGCATCCACATTTTGGTCTTTTCTGCCACCAGTTCTAATTCTGAGCCTTCTGATTTACTTTCCTTCCTTTGCTAGCTAGTTCAATCCTTACTGCTTCAGGAACCTTGAAAAAAGAAGTCATGAATATGTTATGAGTTCACTTCATAACTGAGATAATTAAAGCCTCGATGGAACCTGTTTCCATTCCATCCTCTCCTCTACACCTGGCCTTCTGCTCGCTGTCTTTCACCTGGTTTTCTATCTCCACATCAGTAGAAATAAATCCAGATTTCTCTGAATTAATGCTTTGATGAAGTTTTGAGAGGCACACAGACTTTTTAACATTTTCTGGGCCTGTATTAACCCTCTGTGCAGCAGAAAAAAATATTTCAGGTGGTTAAAGAGAGGAGCCAGGTTAGTTTGCTGGGTTGCTGGCCCTGATTCTCTTGATCTGTATTGATAGATGGCTCTGTTGATAGATGTTAACCATGGCAGTTTTTGTTTTTCTACCAAAATTTTGACTTTGCTCCCAAGGAAGCCCAAGGTATGAATGAAAAGTCAATCCTCTTCCCCATCAGGATGCCTTCTGTGTGGTCAAAGCTTTGGCCAGGTGCAGCCAGCTCCCGTTTTACAAACATGCAAACATCCTGGGCAAACATGCTGTCGGAAACTCCACCGAGTCACTGACTCTCTCACCGGGACCCCAACAAGTCAATAAATCCCACGTTAGCCACCATGGCATCACCTGCCAACTGCTATGTAGGGCTGCAAGAAGCTGACCCTCCTGCCTCTGCTGGTGTCAGAAGCAACGTAAGAAGTTTTCTCTCCCACACACACGGTATTTGACTCTCTGGTTCTTATCCCACTGGGAATGCAGGCACAGCACACGCCCCCACATGCATTGCAGTCAGTAAAACACACCAGGCAAGATGCTGTTACCTAGGCAATGGTTATCACAAGTCTCTGGAAAGGGAGTGGGGGGAGAGGTACAGGACAATGCAGGCTTGGGGAAGGAGAAAATGAAGCCAACAGAAGAGAACAAACCGAGATATCAGGCCTGAAACACCATGGTACTAGCAGCTGTGGGTGATGAAAAATTGGGAAATTGGGTGTTAGAGGTTTTTTTTTTTGTTTGTTTGTTTGTTTGTTTTTTTTAAGTGGTAAATGTAATTTTGTGACAGAAAGAAAGTCTTTGGTCCTTAGATTTCCTACCAGCCTGAGCTCTCAGCTCACAGATGTCCCCCCTTTTCTTGTGTGGTCCTCCACAGCAGAAGTGTCCCCTCTCTTACTGGTTTTCCCCCAGACACGGTTGCTCTAACCACCCCCCAGAGGAACCAGCAATGAGTTGATAGCATAACCCTCCCCCAAAAAATAAATAAATGTGTATTTCAAAAGTTGCAGTGCAAGGAAACATTTCATCTGCTGGTGTGGCTGTGTGTCTTGCAAAGGCTTCTGATCTGAATTAACTACAGCTCCCATCTCTTCTGCCTCCCTCCCAGTGAGGTCCTCAAAGGGGTGCCAGCCCCTGAACCTCAATATAATTCTATATTGGCCCTGAACTGGGGACAGGCTGCCTTAGGAGACTCAAAAGCATATTTTTGCAGGAGAGCAGTAGGCTTTAGCTTCCCTACTTATTGCACCACGTATCTGGGAGTAAACCCAGGGGTTGTAGATTTTCACCTCCAGTTGTACGTGTTTTCAGGGCCAGCTCCTCTCCGAAGCTGCTGATGCCAGGACTAATATTAGAAAAGTTAATCCCAGATGTCAGTGCCTGGCTCACAGAGGGATAACTTAAGAGCACAACTGCGTTAGTAATGAGCCTTTCTGTGAAGCCTCAGAGCCATTCAGAGGCAAGTTCTGAACTATTTTACGGCATGTTCTCATTCATGTAAATAGCACTCTGTGCTGAAATCAGAATGAAACAATCCCCCTCCAGCTAAATTGCATGGCCAAAAATAATAACAGCTGCAAACCCAAGTCCTGCGAGATGCTCTGTTGCCTAATTCCATTTAATTCACTTTTTCTGTGCCTGTGGTTGATACCATAATGTATGTCAAAGAAGTCAATAGTCCTGCCTTTGGATATGGGATGGAACAAAACCTCCCATGTTCAAGGTCTGAAAACAAACAACAACAAAACAAAAACAAACAAACAAACAAAAAAAACCAATACATTAGCTCCTTTTTTGCTCACATAGTGACCGTGTGAATTAGTAGTAATAGAAACCCTAGCAGGAGTTTGGACATGTAGGTCTTGTGAAGTAAGAATGGAGGATTTAAGTCACAGCAGGATTGCTTCAGCGTCCCACTGCATGGAGCTAGGTGGGCATTGCAGACATGGGCAAGACTCAATGGGAAGAAAACTCCCCTTCAGCCATCAAAATAAGGGTAGCTTATGAAAGTAAAGGAAAGGAAACTCTTGGAAGGGGGTGAGGCAGTTCTCTGCCTGTAGGTTCTGTTGTCATCTGCTTTCAGATCAACAACTGGGAAGTGAAACGTGGAGAAGAGGACTTGAAAAGTAAAACAAACAAACAAATACAATTTTTTTTTTTTTTTTTAAAAAAAAGGGTTAAGGAAATAAATACACACATAAAGCCAATACCTCCCCTTCCCAACAGCTCAAATGTCACAAGGCGAGGATGGATTTTGCTTGCTTGTAACATTTCCCGTGTCTGCCTCCCCACAGGGTCTTTGTGGCTTTGTGAAAGGAAAGGATGTTGTGTACAAAAGGGACCAGGCTGCTGGGGCGGAGAAGCGATGGGGGGACCAAGAAAGGGGAAAAAGGAAGAGGGAATAATAACGTCTAGCACTAAGTAGGTTCGGAGCCTTTAACTCCCTTGTTGAATTGTTTATTCTTCTTTCCCCCCCCCCCCCAAAAAAAAGGTTGGTAACTGGTGGCCAAAATGACATTATGATGGTTACCAGGGTGGTAGGGAAAGGGAGGTGGGGAAGGAATTATGCATTTTCTGTGCACAGCTTGGAGGGAAATCCAATATGGCAGAAAAAAAGAGAAACACTGCTATTTTGGCAGTGAGGTGGTCCTTAGGATGGGCAAACCAAACGTGAATCCTTGGCATGGCTCAGAGGAGCTGCTCCCCTGTGCTTTGCTGCATGGTGAGGCAGTATCCTACAAGTAGCTTGAACGGAGTACTGGGAGTTAAAGTGAACAAAAGTGACAAATAACCTAAAAATTAAAAATAAACAAGCAAATAAACAAAAGCAAACAAATAAAAAACAACAAACCTATCCAGGTAAAGCTGGCGAGCTCTTGAACAGAACGCTGGCAAAGGCTGTTGGACATAAATTCCTGCCTAGAATATCACCCACTTCTGAGGGATAGAAAGGTTTGTTAGAATTTCCCCAGACCCAGAATGCACCTCTATATCATGCCTTTCAGACAGTGGTTATATAAGAGTTTCGATTCCCTGTCATGAGTCCCTTTGCAAAGAACACTCCTGTGTAATGGTCAGGGTGTTGTGCTGCCAGCACCCTGATCTCCTGGGAAGGAGCTGTCTCGACATTGAAGATCCCTTGGCACAAGCTCCTGTGTCAAGACATGGTTTCTGGGGGGGGAAGGAATACGGGCACAGACATGCTTGTCCCCTGATCCAGAGGGATTTTTACAAGCTTGCTGGTGAAATATGTGATGTCTGAGTGTGTCTTCCATAGCTAACAATCTGATGATTGCCAACTTCATTCCATTACACTTGTCAAGATAAGCATTTTCCATTACTTGTAAAAAGCACAGGTTCCTGACTTAAAGACTGTAGTTACCTCCCTGTTATACACAGGGAATGTGACAGGCTGCATCTCTGAGAGTTTGTTATGGCCTGAATTAAGTGTTCATCCCTCTAGAAATCAAGTCTGCCCTAAGACACCTAAGTGTCCTTAAGGTGTCTTAGGCACCATAAATTATCTCTCCAGCTTCGTCTGCGCCTCCAGAAGTTCATCAGTTTTCTGTAACCTTGTGTCATACCCACTAGCCCCATGGAGATGCCTAAGACATCCTATAACACCTCAGGTGGAGTAGGCATAGTGTTTAGACAACAGTTCAAGGTGCCAGTCCTGTATTTAGACACCCAGAGCACATAGGAACTCCATAGCACATACCTTAATTTCTAAGTTTGGAGCCCTCTGCAGTCCATGGAAGATAAAACTTGTTTTTGAGGGAGATTCGGGTGGCTGATCTTATTTTGGCAACGATGTTGATTATGTAGGTGGGAGTCATGTAGGCCTGGCTAGTTAATACCAGAACATGCACCTATACCGTCAACATCAAATGAACTGAGACAAGGCCAGCCTGTTGGATTCAGTGTTACCATTACCTTCTTCTTTGTGTAATACAGTACAGAGTACCTAGGACAGGGCAGAAGATTCAGGTGCTCCAGCAACTTATTTAACAGCTGCTCCACAGCCCTTAACCTTGGCATATTCAAAGTGTCCTGAGAAATCCTTGTGTGCAGCTATTACTCATGCTGAAATAACACAGACATTGTCACCTCACCATTAACCCTGGACTCTGTGTTCTTTGCTTCACTTGTGGAGCCTATAAAACACAAGAAGATGCTGCATCTATTCAAATGACAGAGAAGCACTGTGAATAAGCAGCCTTTTGCTCCATGCAGAGGATTTGCAGAGTGAGTGTTTAAAAGCTTAGTTTAGGGAGGAGTGTTCTGTGCCATCACTGATTCAGTTAGATTTGCTGAGAACAGCTAAATGAGAAAGGAGATAAGTTACTGCACCCAGAGCAAAGTATTGCATGTAAAAAGTTTGTGTCAAAATCACAACTTCAGTAGATTAAAGGAAGAACAAATTACTGCTAACATCTGCCAGGCTCTCCAGACGATCCTATAATAGTTATAGAAGCAACACACCGAAGTATCATACCTTTACAACAAGTAGGCTATACTGTTAGATTTCAGTCTGATAGTACCTGAAAGCTCACAGTATAACAGTAAGATTATCTACACCAGTAACATTTATCATAATCAACTGCAGACTGTTACCAGTCCTCCAGGAGGAACAGAATATATCAGAAGAAAAATGCTTTCACTTTTTTTTTTGGATTTCCAGAAAAAACAGCTGCTAAGAAAAAAATAGCATACCTAGTAAGGCAAAGCCACAAGAAAACACAGAAGCATTAAATGGGATCCTGAGATTAGTTCCACCTCTCTTCTTAAAGTATATATATAGATATATATAAAGAATATAAAGTATATAAATTATATATAAATATACCCTAAAAACAGGTTGCTGGTTAACAGAAAGTCTCAACTAAGTCCATGCCCAACATCTCACAACATGTCTTTTATCCAAAGTCTATCAGGATGTGGGATTAACTTGTTAATATTTTGTTAAAACTTCTTACTCATTTCTATTTCATTAAAAAAAAAAAAAAAAAAAGAGAGAGAGAGAAAAGGAAAACATCTTTATTTTTCTCTCTTTTTAAAAAAATGTTTTCCCTTTAACTCTTTTAATCAGACACAAATTAAAAAGATGTTGCCCTAAATACCAAAGATTTAGCTGGAACTATCGGACCCTTAACATGTGAGGGGTGCTTCCTTTTTCATATCTGCATGGTGACAATGAAACAGAAATTTTCTATCTACTACATACCGGTCACATCCCACTACCACAATTCACACACCTGGAGTCTCCAGCCCTTCGGCTCCTCTCACTGGCTGAAATCTCAGCTCAGTAACAGGATTGCTTCAATGTACACATCTTTTTTTTTTTTTTTTTTTTTTTTTTTTTTTTTGCTGATGTTGTCTTATCCCTTGTCTCTAGTGGGAATGTATTATCTTTATCTCTTCTCAGAGCACTCAAGATGAGGGGAAAGCTGTTGAAAATAAATTAGACTAAAATAAACTCCGATTGGAAATGCTAAGTACTGCATGTTCCTTCTTTAGGAAGATGAAATACTTCATTCACATTCCTGAAACAGGACTTGGGACAATTTCAAGTGTTGTGACTTTTTTTAAATCCTCCAAAAATAGTAAGTGGGTGGTATATAAATCCTTAGTTTTCTCATATGATAAAGAATGTGTTCATTATCAATGTATAGAAAAGTTTTCCTTTGTAACTATGCACTTAATCAACATTGAGTCTCATTAGCTAATATATCTGCATATTACATGCAACTTTATTCAAGTACTTTTCCAACCCATCACTGGTGGCCCCCTGAGCACATCTCAGATTTTACTCAGGACTCTGCTGTAGGAATTCTCCAGAGATTTCTATGAGGCATTGAAGAAGGTTGGACAGACAGACAGATGCACAGACTGTAGTTGTGTACCTGGAGGTGATTTGGACTCCACTTTCCTACATGTCTCACTTGGGGGTCCCAATTTTTTTTTGGCTAGTGAGTTCCTTTTCCTCATGCCATTTTTCAAGGAACAGTATCCATGCAGATAAATCTCAGAAAAAAATGTAGAGGATAAGAATACTTCATGCTGTCAGGAACCTTCAGTAAAGGAAGAGTCTTTCAACAACTGCCAGGGATCATCAGTGAACATTCTGGGTATATGAGAATAAAGAATAAAAGGGTGAAATCTAACGGAGTTCAAGAATATTGGTTCAAGAGAAGCCCCTCTCTATTAACTCTCTTTTGCCCATGGAATCTCTTACAGTTCCTCTCCATTTTCCATACCCTATTTGATCCTCTGAGACCTCCATCTCATCTAAGTAGTTCCTCTGTCATCTTCTTGTCTGATTAACCTTAAAATCCATGCCTGGTCTGTCCTTTCAGACTGCATCCCCCCTCTAATTCTTTAGAGTCGCTCAGCTGGTCCTTGTGGGCTCCATCATCAGAGCACCCTGGGACCCTGAAACAGAAAGGGGCTTTGGATAAATCAGGGGTGTCTTTTCTGCTTTGAGTTTGTCTCACAGAGACAATGAGAGATCAGGAAAGACCCCATGGCACAAAGACTCTTTGCCTGTTACACCTTCTTCTTCCTCTCCTACTTTCCTACAAGATGTGATGGGAAAGGGTTTTGAGGTCCAATACAACTTGATAACTTCTGTCATTAGGAAAATAATAATACACACAGAGGAATTTCTGGTGAGATTTTGCTGTGTCAGACTGTATACTTGGTAAAAAGAAAAAAAAAAAAAAAAAAAAAAAAAAAGATAGGTCTGAAAACCTTGGAATGATTAAATCATACTAAATAATGGTATGGAAAGAAAGTTTGTAGCTCATCTGAATCATGGAATCATAGAATCATTAGGGCTGGAAAAGTGGAAAAGACCTCCAGGAGCATCTGGTCCAACCATCCCCCTGCTACCACTGTAACCCACTAAACCATGTTCTAAATATGATTCCTTAAAAGAGTTGAAAATATTAATAAACTGTTATAAAAAGGTCACCACTTGTACAAACCTTATTAGATCTTTTGTTGAGATACCCCCCAAAAAATCTTTACAAGCATAATAAGGGTGATTGTCCCAAGCATAAACATGGAGAAACAGTGTAGGCAATATCTCCTCACATTTCCTTTGTACCACCCAGACTTTGTTGTGGTGCTCATAAGTCACTCATGTCTAATACTCCTTTTGGTAAGCAATGAGCTCTGTCCTTTGAGTTTCTGATAAGACCCATTTGGTTCATTAATATCCAGGCAGACAAACCTCATTTTCATTTTGGACCAGCTGGCAGGTCCCATTTAGCACGTGGCTGGGGAGCACTCCAGGTTCTCTGCTCATGTATTGAATAAGAGAGTCACACTGCTGACTCTCACCTCACATCACCCAGCAGCCTGGCCAGCAGTGTCCTGCCTCCTACAGCCATCCTGAGCCCTTGGCCAATGGTGCCAAGCAGGAGACATCATTCATGGTGCAGCTGGTGCGATGCCTCCTGGCAGGATATGGTACTCAGAAGAGCCATGATGAATGGTGTCCCCTTCCTGGCCACCTCTGAGCTCAAGCCTCCCTCTTTACATGAATAACTGTGGTCCTGTCTCTTGCCTGAAGGAGGAGAGAGGGGTGGGGAACAGAAATGACCTATGACTGGTGGGTTATCAATGCACAAACACTTTTTTTCATTGTCAGATCCATGGAGAATGATGGTAACCACTAACGAGTGAACAACCAACAGGTTGGCCAAAGATCCACCCTTTCAGCTCTTCTGTGCAGCAGTGTTTGCTGTACTCACACTTACTCCTCCAAACATTGGAGATGACCCTGGTCATTCTGGGCTTTCTTCAGCCTGGTTGTCTTTCTTCCAATCTTTTCTTCCCCTGGCAGCCTCTATTCAGCTCTTTCTAGCCTTCATTCATCAGCATTCATAATAATAATAAATTAATTTTTTTAAAAAATAATAAAAATAAAAGCAAAAAGCAAAATGATTTTTGATTTTTAAGCACAATCAGAAACTTTGATTTTGCTTTCCATGCTGAGACACATTGGGTTGCCTCTATCTTCACTATTTTAAATGTTGTCATAGTCATAAAGATCTAAAGAGAAAGTTTGACCACCAGGAAATGTGTCTCAACTCCTGACTATGGACAAGAACTTGTTCTTACAATTTTTTTTTCCCTAGGGAATGGTCACTGGAATAGCCTCACTTCCATATCAAGGCAAATTCTGACACCCTCAATCAATTTTTAATCAGTCTTTATTTAAGGAGACTGGATTGTCTGCTTAAAATAGACATGAAAAAACATCTTCAAAACTTTGGATTGTGTACCTCATTAGAAGAAGTGCAAACCAATTGAGAAAAAAAATAAATAAATAAAAATAGACAACAAGGACAGCAGATTTCTATTTCCAAAGTAGCACTCAGCACATTTAAGCAGATTCATAAAGGCAGCTCCAAAAACAAATGGTTGATTAAATTAAATCAAATTAAATAAACAAAAGAAACAACGGGAAAGCACAGCTATGAATTTAGATCTGTAACTTATATTATTTGGGGGGGGAAACAGTTCATTTAAATTTTATAAAGGACATTGTTTGTCAGGATGGCTCCATTTGAACATACCTATTTTGTCTGTGACACATTGTCAGATCCCTCTTTGTGAAGCCAACAGGGAAAATCAGTGTTATTTTCCCAGCCCTGTGCTATGCTGTGGTTGGGACATACCGATGTGAAGCTTTCCTAGCAAAAAGAACACTTTGGGCATTATTTATTTCTATATGTAAAGAGGTTTGCATGTAGACAGCCCACTGAAGCTTGCTGAAGCCACTTACCTTTTACTGTCCAAGGGCGTCCATGTCAGGGTGGCAGGTATTTTCTCCATCTTTACAGGATGACTGTGCAATATTTCTTCTCTTTCATGAACGGAAACGGGTCCACCTGAGGTTCTTCATTCTGCTATGTCCCTCCCATGGTGATTTCTATTTCACAAGACTGCCTTTTTCTCCTCAAACATACAGTCACAGGAAAATGTTACTCATGGCCCAAGCTATTCTTGATCCAAATCATCAATATTAATTAAAGAGGAATCTACCAGCATTGATTAGGAAAACACTCACATTAGCTGCACAAATGAACACAAAATGAAAATCAAAATGGGCAGCCCTGCAGACCAGGATCTACCAGTCTTCATAGTGTTCCTTTCTGAGGAGGGAGCAATGAATGTTCTTGAATATAAGGCATCCAAATGGTATTCATAAACAGCAGAATTTAATGAAGATTTTCTACAGAATTGTGTGCACTGTGTTTTGTAAACAAGCCTACCACAATAGTCTCAGCTTTCCTCCCACATACAGAATGATGTCTACCTATTGAGATACATGCAGGTCCTCTCCAAGCCCCAGGCCACATCCACCTCTCAGATACCAACACCTCCAGTCCTTCACAACCCTGAAACTCCACATATCCCTCCAGGACTTCTTCATGACCCCTGTGCTCCCATCCAAACTGTCTCCAACCCCTCTCATGTCCCCTCGTTACCAGTTTAGCAAGAAGCAGAAGAGGCAGAAATTCCACGATGCCATCAGGGTGCACTGATTGGAGTGCCACCAGACTACGTGGAATGGGTAATTCTGTTTTTCATGCCGAAACTCTGCCCTCCATATGCTCGCAAACGTAGTTTTTTTCTTCCAGTACATTTTTAAGAACAAATTCTTGGGACTCTGAGTCATTCTTTCAGTCTCATTGAAACTGGCAAGCAAATGGAAACAGTATTAGGAGGGAGAAGTGGGATTGACAGTCAGATAAAACAGATGGACAGTTACAGTGTGATCATGCTAAAAATGACAATCAAGGTAAAGAACCATTGCTGAAACATATCAAAGCATTAGCTACCTGCCAGTCCACGTTTAAGTGCAGTTAAATGGTGTTAAACCAGTGAAACTTCCAATAGGATTATACAAGTGATACCTACAGCTGTGGGCAATGAAACAGGGTCTTCTCCAGCTCTCTCCCAACAGAGGGGTGCATCTCTGCAGATCTCAAATGTAGGCAGGGAAGTAACAAAAACAAAACAAAACAAAACAAAACAAAAACAAAAACAAAAACAAACAAACAAACAAACAAACAAAAAACACATATCTGACATCTTCCAAGTGGCCATCGGTTCTAGTTGCTCAAAGGTTAGCATTTTGCATCGTGTCATATAAAAGAGGCCAACCCAAGTGGTCATGCATTTTCTGCTGTGGAGCCACCCATGGCTGAGCTCTCTGAGGTCCCAGATCCAGAAAAGCATCTCACCAGCTCTCCAGAATACACCAGGGAGAAATTTATCTCCCTGAATATCAGTGTCAGCTACTTAGGTAGCTCCACATGAGCAAGTCACCCCACGCTCCCTGTACAGGCAACCAAGAGTCAGTGGAGTCTGGGGAGAAATAGTCTGTTCCTAAAATGGGAAGAAATTGCCTGTTCCTAAAATAGATGTCTATAATAGCTCAGGTCACAGACTAATTTCCACAGACTCCCCATTGACTCTATCAAGCGCCTTGATACCTTGCTCAGATAGAGACCTATGCTCTGAATGCATAATAGGGGATTTAGTTGCTTGAACAAAGGAATGCAATGCCACTAAAAACACTCTTGGAAATCCCAACTGGCAATGGATGACAGTCCAGAAAACTGTGGGTCTCTCTGCCAGGCTAGTGAAGATGTCTTGGGTGCCCTGGGAAGTTATAAATAGTGCAAGATTTCTCTGTATTGGCAGCTGAAACCCATACCTAAACGCAGGGGAGATGCACCTAAAGGTCTAATGTGCTGAAGGTTTTTTATCACTGTGTTATTGATAAAACCTTTCCATTCTTTGCATAGCACTAAATGCAGTAGGCTGTAAGTTAGGGTTGTAGATTTGGTCACTGTAATTTTAGTAGTGATAATAATAATAATAATAATTACAAGAATTCAGATGTTCGAGTTCAGCCCTTGAGAGACTGTGACCACAGAAGTCTAACAGCAAGAAACAACCCCATCTGCTTTCCCATCTGAAATTAGCTGGAAATAGTCTTGTTATCCATGTGGCCCAAGTATGTCATCTGAAACCATTTCTTAACATACGCTTTTCAAAATATATTAGCTGTGTTTTCCACAGTTTTGGCATAATATTTTTCCATCACAATTTGCAAAGTCATCATAATCTCAATGTTTTTCAAGAATGCACTGATTTCAATTCAATGTTACTTAAAAAATCTTTTACATAATGCATTTTAGCATTTATTTGTCATAGTTATTCTGTTTGAAATATATTTTAGGCTACATCATTTATTCTGATTTATTTTATATTATAGTCTTATTTATTGTGTTTTCTTTTATTCTGCATTTATTTTCATGTTTAATTTTGTATTCACTTTATTATTTTAATTCCATATTCTACAGTTTTATCTAGGAAAGAAATGAAATATTAGAAGTCAAAGAAAAAAGATATTGAAATAATTCAGTGATATATTCTCTTGACTGGAACGTGATGCTTTTTTAAATGCACACGAGAGTCAAAAACTAAAATATGGCATTATATCTCAGATTGCAATGGAAAAAAAAAAAAAAAAAAAAAAAGAAATCAGAACTACTGAATTTCCCATGAAGCTGAGACTCAAGATCTGCATCAGCTCGTCTATACGTGCTGGTGTAGTTATTTTATCACTGAAATATAAACGTCTTTATTTTCTAACACTGCCGTTTGTTATGTCATTAAAAATTGATTTACAAATATTTTTGCTTTTGTGAATAAAACATTCCACTTTCCCATGATTTTTTGAATGATACCATTATTGTGCCTAAGTATTTGATATTAGATGTTTATACTTACTGGTTTTGAATCTTTTTCAGCTTCGTTCTAGATACATCCTATTCCTTGTTAGAACTAAAGAGCACACAGATACTGCACAAGCATATGTGGCATTTGCTATTCCTTATCCTCAGGCTGAAAACACTGATTTCCCCAGTAAGGGAGAAGAAGCGGAACAATGCAAATTTTGCTAATTAACTATACACTGCAGATTCAGAAGAAAAAAAATAAAAAAAAGACTGAGAACAACCATGTATCAACAACTGTGTGAGATCTTTCCTTTGCCTGTAACAATTCTTCACATATTTAGTTGACAAATGTATTTGGTGAGAGTCGGGATTCCTGCATCACCAGTGGTTTAACCAAAATTTGTGTAGTACAACGAGCTCCGCTTTATGCTTCCTTATACTGCTGGCTCTGACAAAACCTTTAAAGTACAGTAATCTGCCTTCCTATATCCCAGTGAACAGAGTATTAGGTAAAGATCTGATTTTGTTTTTGATTGCTTTTTAATGTCTTTTCACTACAGCAGATAGACCTGACGTCATTAAGCCTGTTGTTATTATATTTTGAGAGGATTACTAAGCACATAATTGATATCAGTTCTCCTTCCATTATAGATTATGCACATTGAAGGTTTGTTTTTTTTAGGGAAGTTCGGTGGTGTTTATATAAGTGTATTTTCAAAATATTCTGTGAGACAATAGACCAAAACTGTCTTATTTCATTTCCTTATACAATGCTGATGTGTGCTTTGGTTTGCTTTCATTTGCTTTTTCTGGGTATGGTATGTTGTTTCATGAAACACTAAACTTTATGCAGATATTGAGAAGCCAATAAAGTTGAATGCTGAAATCGATCCAGAGGCATGTCAAGGAAAGGCACTTCCAGCCAACATCCTATTGCAAGGGTTCTCCTGGTCTCACACCTGTTCGTCATGCACTAAATTATCTTCTTTATATTTTCTTCCTTCAAATCTCCCTTAAAATGCCTAGTTTCTCAAAAGCTGCTGAGAATTAACAAGGCAGCATCCAATCATTCCTACATCACCATGATGAGGATCTCAGATAGACATAGATGGTCAGACAATCACTGCAAAACTTTTGTATTTACTCATTCTGGAGTTACACAGCCCTCTGCATCCACCATGGGCAATGAGCAGTGATCAGGGCTGGTCCTACTTATTCACATCATTTGCACCATGATTCCTACACCCTGGATAAGGGGACTTAGCTGGTTCAGAGGACATGCAGGTTGGGTGAGAAGGGTGGGAAGGAGGATCTGATGCATCCTCAGCATGTAACTGTGTATCCAGAAATCTCTTTTCCTCTTCCCCAGCCAAACCCAGCTCTCCACATGATGACTTAACTTGTAATGGAAAGCTGGGTGTGAAGGAGGCAGCAAGGTATATGGCAAGTCCCATTGTGAAAACATCCATGCTCTGCTAGAATCATAGAATCATAGATTAATATAATTATCAATTGAAGCTGTGAAGGTATATGGCAAGGCCTATCATGAAAATGTCCATGCTCTGATAGAGCTCTCCTTACAGTCATCTGGAAAGGTGTGCCTCTTCATGTCACGTGGAGGTGAAATTGGGAAAGAGAGCAAAAATCACAAAAACAAGCTCCGAGCCCTCAAGGCAGGTGGAATATTGCACAGAAGCAACCATCCCTGCTGCAGAAACATATTTCCACAGCTCGGAGGCTTGGCTAAGGCTATCTAATGGAAACAGCAGGGGCTTCCAGCAGCGAGGACAGTTTAACACAAAGGTTATTTGTGTCTCCTCTTTCAATCTAATTTTCTAGCCCAGGGAGTGAACTCCCAAACTGTTGGGCACGTTTTCATTTTCATCTCTCAAAGCCAAGCTTTTCACACCAGCTGCTCTTTGCTTCGTCTGATTCACTGGCAGTATTTCCCCGGGAAAAACTGGAGTCACCTGCCCACAGTACCCCTGGAGGAGTCTCCACAAAAGGCACCCAACCATGTATTAATTTCTGGGGATTGTTCACTTCAATCCTGAGCTGGTGCCCTGAACTGTGAAAGACCACAACTATTAACGTTGATTTACATCCTACCTCGCCTAACAGAGCTGTGCATTTGTATTCACCTCATCACAGTGGAAATGCCTCGTGTGCTCTGAATCACACTCAACTATTTTTTGCAACAATACTGAGCATGTTTTTAAATTTACCAATGTGATAATTTCCCATCTTTTTGGCTTTGGTAGGTGGAGGTTGCTCATTAGTGTTTCCGTTGCACTGAGTATTATATGCATTATTTTTCTCTCTGTCATCTTTCAGAGTATTTTGAATATTGAGGAAGCCAACCAAGTCTCTAAGGATGCAGCCACACTGTCAAGTAACTTAGCTCTCAGTTTGCTCTCCAGTCCTTATCTCTTATATGCAATTTGGATGCACTCTCCTCCAAAGGGGATGGAGGAGGTGGTGATGGAAATGGAGTCACATTGAGCACACTGAGGTCCTAAACCAGCACCGAGCAAGTGTCTGCTGATGGATACAGTCCTTAACACCTTCAGTGTCTTACAGGAAGGAAAGGAGTGAGAATTCATTGAAATGACATGCATGTTGAGTTTTAAACCCTATGAAACAAACTTTTATCCTCTGCACTATATATCCTAACAAAGACCCTTGTAGCATCCGTTCCAAAATAATCAGAGACATCTAGGTTGGAAAAGACCTTCAGGATCATCCATCAGCCTCATGAGATCTTCATTCCCTGAGTGATGAAGCTACTGGTAAATCACCTATTTATCCAGGGGGAGGCTGGCCATTACAATATGGTCACAAGCCGTTCTGTGACATGAAATCTGAACGTGATTTCAGACCCAAAGAGAAAGGGGAAGAGGGACCATTAAGAAACTTCTCTTTGGTTTCCAAAGCAATTGAGCAGCGTGGAATGAGGACCAGCCCAGATAGGTATTAAAGAAAGCAGTGGTCTCCTGCAAAATCAACAAGCAGAAAGTAGCTGCTGCTTGTTCCTGATGGTTCCACCCAGATGTTTTGCACTTCCTCACTGCTTACATCTCCACTTCCAAACTCACTTGTCCCAGGGAAAGACCCACACTGCAGCCTCATCCATACTGCCTTGGAGGAAGGTAATGCCCAAATTACTGCAGGCCCTCTTTTGGGTTGCAATTGGTGGATCATCTACCAAGGAAATCCCAGGAGTACAGAAGGATTTGGGGATATCAGGACCTTGCCAATAAAATAGGGAGGTCAGTCATTTGGTAGGGCAGAAAGCCTGTTATGATCCCAAAAGATTTGCCCATTTGGCCAGCATTAGTACAAATTTGAATTGGGGGTGCTACCAGTGTTTGTTCAAATGGAGGTAGCTGGACATAGCATGCATGTATGAACATGAGGGGTTAGCTCTGTCCTCACCATCTCACAGTAAATATGTTGTCTTAAGAACAAGAACACTGTAAAATGCAAACATCTTTTTTTCTTCTTTTCTTTTTTTTTCTTTTTTTCTTTTTCTTTTTTTTTTTTTTCCTGAGAGATGTAAAATGAAACTGCTTAGATTATTTTATTATTTTTTTTTTCACACAAAATACTTTCTGGTTCCCTGCAAAGGGAAACTGGAGAAGGCCATAGCAAGAACAAATTGAAATCTCCAGGTATCTAACAGTCATTTCAGCTTCTCCATGTGGTCCTTTGCACTTCTTGGGTGTCTGCAGTCAGGCTGGGAAACCATCCTGTTTTTTCAGTAGGCATCTCCAATCATTCTGATTTCTTAAACAAAACCACGGTGGAGATGCCCAGCTCTGTACCTGATGGGGTCCATGCAGCAGTGAGATGGTGGAAGGACCAATTTGGGAAGCATTTTGTAAAGGAAAGGCAAGGAAAGCATTAGCAAAATATTTATTCAGTGTAATTTCTTTTAACAAACCCCAATATTCTGGCCCCACTACTTCTGCATATACTGCTTCCATACAGGAAAATAAGAAAATGAACAGGAGCTTCTTGTTCATGCATCACTACCAACTAATGGATTTCTTCTGTGTTCAACCTACTCACAAGATGTCTGAAGCTGTGTGTATTATTCCCTTAAGTACCAGGAGTGTTCCTATTTATCTAAATTCAGCTCAGAATTTGTTGTGGTTTCTGCAGCGATTAATGGGAAGTCTGAGCTTA
Source organism: Oxyura jamaicensis (assembly GCF_011077185.1). Lineage (NCBI taxonomy): Eukaryota > Metazoa > Chordata > Aves > Anseriformes > Anatidae > Oxyura > Oxyura jamaicensis. The sequence goes on along the minus strand of NC_048894.1, from coordinate 156,287,626 downwards.
TTTTGTACTGCCAGCATCGTAATCTGTTTAGTTGGGGATTCTCTTCTGGGATTAAAGCTCAATATGTATATATAAATATATATATATTGTTGCATCAGATACAGTTCCCAGGGGTACAAATGTCATTTTTGACATAATTAACTGAGGAAAGTTGCAATTACAGGAAGACATACATGGGGCTGGCAGGAACTAGGAAGCTGTGCTGCAAAGGGATGCTCAAAGCCCATTTTTACACTAACTGTCTGACAGTTTCTGTCACTGTTATGGCCACTGGGTTTCTTGGGTAGTCTCCATAACTCAGTGCAGCTCCTGGGACCAGGTTCTTTGCTAGTGTAAATTAAAATCTGTGTCCAGTTTGCATTCAGAAAGGCAAGGTGATGCCTTCACACCAAAATATTGCATGCTGCATTGCAAATTGCCCGACAGTTTAAGCAGCGATGAAATCCAACTTATTCTATTGCTGTTACACCCACTTTCTTGTGGTGTGAAGTGAAGCAGATTTCAGGATATTTCATTTTAGAGGACTGAATTTTAATGAGAGTATCTGTTAACCTCTAGAGTCCCAGCTGTATCAGACACAGCGTAATTCAATCCAAACTCACTCTGACAATTATCTGTCTTCAGCAAAGAAATTCCTACCTAATGAGAAGTCCGAGTGGACTGTAATCTCTCCAGCATTTTTCCTCAAGCACCACAGAAAGGTGTCTTTGCATGCTGCTTGCTGGATGACAGTGGGCCTCTGGGAATGGGCAATAGATGCTCTGAGCTTTCTAGAGTAGATGGCATTTCTCTCACCACAGTTCATTTGAAATACCTGTATCTAGCTGAAACTATTAACTCCTGCTCCCTGGCTGGGAGTGCCAGTCAGCCCATTTATCTCAGAACTCTACGTGCCGAGTGAGCCTTTGGAGTTTCCCATTTTTCTGCTGTAATGATGGAGGAAGCCTAGATAACCAGTTCAAATATATAGATAGAGAAATAATAGAATAGAACAGAACAGAACAGAACAGAACAGAACAGAGTAGATTAGACTAGACTAGACCAGACTAGACTAGACTAGAATATGAACTGAATAGCAAAGATCATCAAATCCAACTGCCTGACCACTTCAGGGCTGACCAAAAAATTAAAGTATCTTATTAAGGGTGTTGTCCAAATGCCTCTTGAGCACTGACAGGCGTGGGGTTCCAACCACCTCTCTAGGAAGCCTCTTGCAGAGGTTGACCACCCTCACAGTAAAGATATTTGTCCTAATGTCCTGACCCTCTCCTGGTGCAGCTTTGTGCCATTCCCATGCATCTTGTTGTTGGTTACCAGGGGGCAGAGACAAACACCTCCCTCTCTATTTCCCCTTAGCACTGAGGTCAATTCTGAGCCTTTTTTTTTCTCCATACTGGACATACCAAAAGTCCACAAAGGTTGAAGGTGGGTGAGATGTGTCCCACTCTTGATATTCAATATACTCAATATTCTATACAGTGCAGGAATCGCAGTCCAAGACCAGATCATGGACTGTGTGGAAAGGTCTGGGAAGGAGGGCTGTATTTCAGGCCACTTCTGGCAGCCCTCCCTACAATAGAAAATATCTGCTGGCACTCATTCATGAAAAGCACACAGCAAAATGCACCCAAGTGACAGATGAGCCTGTGTGTCCTTCTGCAAACACAAATAATAACACCTTACACAAAGAAAGGAATGAAATGTAGGAGGAAAGAAAGATGCCTAGCCCATGACTGAGATACATCAATTTTACAGAGTCTTTTTTTTTCCCATTCCTTCACTTCCAGGTCATTTCCTGACCCTTTACAGGCATTTTCTCCCATCAGTTTTTACTTCAGTTACAGAAAAAAAATAAAAATATGCAAGCATACTCGATGGCCAGGGTGATGCTGTTCAGCACAGCCCCCCCCTGCCAGCTTGCTATTTCTGGCTGGATCCTTTTAAACTTGTGGATGGCTCTGCAAGCCTTATTTACACTTATTTACTAAACTCCATCTGACAGAGAACACAGCAGCTTTCCTCTTCTCTCCGCCGCCCTGCAGAAGGACTCATGCAGACAGCACCACGATGCCCACTGAATGGCAGGAAATGTGATGGGAATGGGTGTGAATCCTCGCTGTTAGAGGAATGGAAGGAAAAGGAGCAATATATGTTCAGACATTTTCAAGGAGACCTCTGTAAGAGACCCCTGCAAACTGAAATGAGGACAGCAAAGCTTCACACTGAGCAGACACAGTACCCTTTTCTGATTCTGGCTTGTTCCCAGAGTGAAGGGTGACACATTTTGAGGTGGAACAGACCAGTTGTTTAGCAACAGAGAGCAGTACCAAGAAAACAGTGCCAAGAAGCTAAGAGAAATGCTGCATGGAAAAGAGATGGCTGGGAAAACTGAAGTGGGTAGGATGAAATTTCTCAGTGGTGTGTGATCACGGCACCTGCAGGAAGACCATTAATCCAATAAAATACACCTCCTGGTGCAATGAACTCAAGAGCACTCTGACCACAGTGTGTCTCACAGGGACTCTGCTGTAGAAATAACATAAAGATGGTGAACCCCCAGACAGGTCCTAGAACAACCCCCCAAAACCATTGGTTTTCTCTCTCAACATGTGGCTTGGATGAGCTTGTACAATTGTTTTATCAACAAAATCTTACATGAGATATCTTTTTCCAAACCATAGTAGACACCTTATGCTTTTTTTGTCTTTGAAGATAAAGTTTCATGGGCAGAAACCAAGCAAAATTATAGGAAAATCAAGGTGTACCTTTATTATGTCTGGAAGAGCTATAAAGATCCTCAAGGTTTATCAGCAGTTTTCCTTGCCATAATTTGCTGGACAGGTTGACCATGAGCCAGCAGTGGGCCCTGGTGGCCAAGAGGGCCAATGGGATACTGGTGTGCATTAAAAGGAGCGTGGCCAGCCGGTCAAGGGAGGTGATCCTCCCCCTCTACTCTGCCCTGGTCAGGCCTCACCTGGAGTACTGTGCCCAATTCTGGGCTCCCTGGTACAAAAAAAGACAGGGACCTCCTGGAAAGAGTGCAGCGGAGGGCCACAAAGATGATACAAGGCCTGGAGCATCTTTCCTATGAAGAAAGGCTGAGAGACCTGGGTCTGTTCAGGCTGGAGAAGAGAAGACTGAGAGGGGATCTCATCAATGTGTACAAATATCTGAGGGGTGGGAGACAGAAGGATGTAGCTAACCTCTTCTCAGTGGTTTGTGGGGACAGGACAAGGGGCAATGGCCACAAAATAGAACACAGGAAGTTCCACACCGACATGTGAAATAACTTCTTCAAAATGAGGGTGACAGAGCACTGGAACAGGCTGCCTAGAGAGGTTGTGGAGTCTCCTTCTCTGGAGATATTCAAGGCCCGTCTGGATGCCTACCTGGGCAGCCTGCTCTGAGGGACTTGCTTTGGCAGGGGGGTTGGACCCGATGATCTTTTGAGGTCCCTTCCAACCCCTACAGTTCTGTGATTCTGTGATTCTGTGATTTCTTGGGTCTTTCCCTTGATAGGACACCAATCTCCTGCTACACCTATCTCCTGCAAGGACTTTCAATCTCCTTGTAACTTCAGGTGTAAACCTGGAGTAAATATGATCAAGGCAAAGACAAATCACAGGAAGATCATTAAGGATCTTCTGAAGTGTTAGCCCATCACTAATATTGCTTAAAAGTCAACCTAAGAGAGAAGCGGGTCTGTGGAGCACAGAGGGGAGTTCTTTCCAACACAGGCTGCACTGCCAGACTCTAAGAGTGGCATTTAAACCTAGTGAAAATGTTTGGCACATACATTTTGCATATACAGGCCCTGCCTACAAGTCACCTCCAATTAAACTTTAATTAGCTACAACACAGCAGCCATTCTGCTTCTCAGAAGCAGAAAGTAATGAAATAACTGAGCATGATTTACAAACACAAGTGCACTTAGAAGTGGCTTTTTCACTGGTGTGTAATTTTGCACGGAATGATGACTGTCATGCTGATGCTTGTGGTTCCAACTCCTGAATGAATACCTCCTTCAATGATGTAATTACGCAGCAATTTGTGGTTAACATACACTTGTTTTTCCCCAGACATGTTTTTTAATTCCACCTTGAAGTTTGGTCAAGGTAAAATCTCTAGCCAAGAATGGAGCAACCTGTAATCTTGGCTGCCTCAAAATTACCATTGAAATTTCCCTCTTTTCTTGTCCCTCTGGTGTGCCAGGTCATTGGAATTTCAGCCAGAATTGGTACTTACCGGTGTTTGAAAAGCATGATTACTTCAGTCTTGGGAGCTTTGTTGCAGCTTTTGAAATTGCAAAGACACTCTTCCCTTCATAGTACAGTGACTTTCAAGGTGAAATAGTGGATGGTGAATTTTGAAACAATTCCATGGCACACATTGCAACTCCACAGCACTTACAAGGACAGGATGGTTACCTATGCATTGGTAATTTAACCAGCACAGGGAATGCTGAAGGGCATTGTAAATCACTCATCTACACCACTAAGTCACTAGGTCCTTGGCACAGCTTTTAAACTACTACCAGTGTCCTTTGAAAGATTATTCTTTGCATGTGGTGTTTCTTTTAGATCTTGTAATAGCTGGACATGAAGTTTAAGGATCTGCCTGTGATCTCCTCTTCTGCATCCATTTGGCCAAGCTGTATGAGTTCAAGCACACATTGCAGGTCATCTTCCTGTTCAGATACCCGAGGACAGCAGACTGCAGATTAAGTTTGAAAGCAATGTTGTACGGCATTTTTAATATCTAATAACTAATGGCAGGTGCACTGGCTGGGGTGATTATGAAGATATAGAAATCTCTAGAATAAATAAATAAAAAGCCCCATTTTACTGGAAACATTTCTGTAGTGAAAACAACTGCAAAGAGAGACACAAAACAATTTTGCCAGTAATGGATAGCATTTATCACATTCACAGATTCATGGAGCCATTCTGCACACCTGAGGCTGCTAACATTGTGAGGGACGGGGGGAGTTACACTAAAGGCCAACATATGGCAGTAAATCTGCAATAGCTGAACACTGTGATAAAGTCACAGTAATAATTCAAGATGCTTCTAGCAGAGTTTTGGGGCTGTGTCTCCCCAAATGTCCTGTAAAGAAGCATCAGGGTAGGGATTAGAAGCATCTTCTTAGTGATGACTTACATGCAAAATCATTGTGTCCAGAAAATGAGAAATTTGGCTTTCAGAGCAGATTTTGTGCAGCTGATTCTAAAAATCAGGCATCTACTATAAGGCAGGCTCCTACAACAGTCAACAGGGACAGACAGTCACCTCCAGACGCCACTTCTCACAAGTGAGGTGGCCCATTTCTGGAAGAGTCTTGTTCCTTCTACTGATCACACAAGCCTAAGCTGTGTGAATGCCACAAAGCCTGAAAAGGACAGAGCATTTCAATTAGAAGATCACAGAAGAGAAAATTGATGTTTTAATTTTTATTTTACTGATTATTTTTACTGGAATTCTGTTTGCTTTATTCCTGCAACCCTCAAAGGCAGGCAAAGAAATAATTAAGGCATAATCTCTTTTGCTTGGTAAAATATGGAGCAATAAGTGGCTGTTAAGATTGATTAGGGGCTGAAGCAAAGCACAAGCCTGGGGTAGATTTCACCTAGCTATTTCTCAGGATAATACAAAGAAATTGAAGTTGGGCATTTGCAGGGAAATTACATGCCAAACAGGGAAAAACAAACCCTGTGCCCAGTGCCTTTCTTTGGGGTGAGTCTGAATTGTCCTGTAGTGTTCCTCCTTCCTATTGTCCAGAAGAACTGGACCAAAATCAGTCTCAAAATCAGAATGGGTGATTTCAGTTAAAAGGAAAACATAGCTGAAAGCCCAAAATGAAATATTCATATACCTTGAAATATATGCTTTTTTGAGTCACCTAACAGTCTGGGAAACCAATTCTGTCTGCCCCAAAGCAACATCAATGAGTTGTGGGGCCAGGAATGAAGCCAGAAACCAATCAAGAGGTTTGAGTGCCAAAGTGAAGGGCGAGTGGAGTCATGAATATCAGTGTAGGATGGAGAGAACATGAAGAAATTTGCATAGGGTGGAAGAGGCTTTTAAAGAACGCATGTGGAAATCCCTTCTGCAGAAAGAAAGGATTTCCCATTTGTTACATCTTGTAAGTGAACAAGTAATTCTGCCTTATGCCAAGCTGGCTCTTCTTTTTTTTTTCACATTTTTTTCCCAAGAGTTTTCAAACTTAATCCATTTTGGAAGAGGGCATGTTAGTTCATCAGCTGCCTGCCCACATGGAAGAATACCTGCTTACCTGTCTTCTCCTCCCACTCTTGGGATGGCTATGGTTGTCCAGCTAACTGCCCAGAGGCAAGCATACAAATGACAAAGGTCTTGGTGGCTGGCTAGCAAGGACCATCATGTCAGTTTTTCCTGACAGACAAACCATGGTTTTGGTGCAAAAATGGTTGTCAGAAATAGTCCCATATAAATATCAATTTAAAATAATAATAATAATAATAATAATAATAATAATAATAATTAAAAATCACTTAGAAAATCATTGCACTTAAGTTTTTCCCACTTTGTCGTGAGTACAGGGATTGATTGCTCCTGTGGACAGAGGCAATTGCAAGACTTGCTGAGATTAGATTTAGAGATAGGGGATGCAGGAGTCATATCTGGACGCAGGCATGAGTGTGGCTACATATTAACAGTCCCATAGTCAGTGGTGTCTACTGCATGTTTTCAGGGTATGCTTTTGGAAAATACTCTGATATAATGATTCCCATTCTGTGATCTTGATCCTGTGTGATCCACAGGGTCATAGTAAAAAATCTGTAGGATGTCCGTGGAAATACAGTGACAAGTGAAGTACATAGTGTTATGAGTGCAAGCTCTGATGGTAAGCCAAATAGTGCTGCTAGAGAAATATCAATATGTGGTAGAGACCTGGTTTGAAAAATGCCCACACAGCAAACAGTGAAAGTCTTTTTCCACATTCTCAATACCATACAACAATAAGATGAGCTCGCTTGAAAGATTTAGTATTTTACTTGTGGATGGTGTGATATCATAAACCCAGAGAAAGTAGCTGCTGTAGAAGGTGAATGTTCCTCTGATGCCACCCATGGCTTCACATTTTGTATTCTTGTAACATTCCTCTCCCTATCTGTAGGTCAAGTATTAACACAAAACCATAAAGAGAAAGTTAATTTTCTATTATTCTGGAACACAAACTGGGAGACACAAAGAGGAGAACAAAAAGTTGCAGAGCTTACTTCAAAACAGGAGACAACTCTGCAGCTGTACCTTTGAAAGTTAACCTGGTGATTATCCGTATCCGAGCCTTCTCCTACAGGTTGTGGCCAAGGGGGAAGCTGAAGTGAGAAGGGAGATGCATAAAATAAGCTAATATTTTGAAAACTAAATCTGTCCCAGATCTGAAAGGGTGAGGACACCTACGACAGGGAGGATCAGCTTGAAGCCTTCCTGGAGATTGATGGAAGCAATCTTTTTTAACAGATGAGGCAAGTACTTGGATTTGATCAGTGGCAACTTAGAAATCTCCAACTGAATCAAACTCCTGCTGTTTTCTTAATTTTTCCTCCTCCTCCTCTTCCTTCTGATTCCCATGAGAAGCCCACCAGTGGAAAACAGGGGAGAGCCCAAGCAGCAGCTGGTGTAACTCAGCTTCATCCTGTGGATCTGGGGGAAGCTGGCCTGAATTGTCCTCAAGAGGTTGAGTCACACAAGAGAAAAGTGGAGGCAAAGACTCAGGCAGTGTGAGCTGCTACACTTTACACCCTGAGAGGAGGGAAAATACCTGACAAAGGGGACACAAAGGTTATTACAACTTGTGTTTTTGATACACTCCAGCCAGACACATTTATTTCTTCACCTTGCACTGCATCATTTAGAAACCCTCCAGCTCAGTGGTCTTTTATTCCATATGGGGTGTAATTTAACGTTGACTTCCATTAACTGCAGAGGAGGTACACAAATGGTGCTAGCTGAGATCTGGCCTTCAGTAGTCCATTAAACCCACTAACACAGGTAGGAAACTACTCTGTACGTCAGACCTGCCTTGTCCACACAGTTTCCCATCTACCCTTCTTTGATACAGCATCATCTCTACCTTATTGGAGTTGTGCTGGGCTTATGTTATCAGGACAGAGAAAAAAAAAAAAAAAAAAAAAAATCAGCTCTCCATTTGAAAAATAAGACTTGTTTCCTCTCCTGCTTTTCTTTCTTTTGAAGGCTCAACATGACCCTGCCAGCCTGGGTGACTGCCACTGGACTGGGGATGAAACATAAACAGTTAGGAAATGGGATATGCGAGGAAAAGCTAGCTGACCTGCAGAGGATTAGAGAGATCATTTCTCATACAAATGTCCATGGAAATAAGAAGTAATGATCTGAGCCCTCCTCTCACCAGCTTTTCATAATACAAGGCATTGGGCAGCCAGTCAGATGGAGAAAAAAAAACAAACTCCTTTTTTCTTTCTTTTTTTTTTTTTTTTTTTTTTTTTTT